>NW_015374058.1:22442-130379 GCF_001272555.1 Dufourea novaeangliae | reverse complement strand
CTCTTCCGACCTCTGTGTGTATGTGTACGTGTGCGTGCGTGTGTGTCTGATTTCTAAGCGCGGCCATTTCAATTCCCGTGTTCATCTTCGACTGGAATTATCGACGAAAAATCCATTACGGGGACTCCTTGAGCGTGGTTCTCGATCTGGTTCCGAACGATTTCATCGAGTACCACGATCAAACACGGCGGAATCTTGACCTGTTCGTGGACTTCCGTGTGCGTGTTTCAACCCTTTCGAGACGTCGGACGAGATACGACTTGGTACCACGATGATATTCAGGCAACGATATGAACGTGATTCCCACGTCTATCCTTTGGTGTTTACAATTGTATGTCACTTATTAGACGCTTTGGGTGAGAATAAAGGTAAAACGCATTAACCTTGGGTCACTGAACTATCGTAAAAATTACCTAGATCACCTAGAAAATTAAAAAAATATGACCTTGAGAATATGTTTTCGTTTATCATAGTATTTGTCCCTACCAAATAACCTTGTCCCCTCGCATTTTTTTGTTTCTTCAAAAACAAGTGAGATATCGAAGGTGGTCATTGTTAGGTGGGACACCCTGTATTACGTGTTCTCTGTCAGTCGTAATTTTCACGAATGTTTAAAAAGGTCAAAGGATAGTTTAGTGATCTAGGGTTAATATACCAAATTTCTGAATATCGTGACGTGATTATAATGTGTGTCCAATGATTTTAAAGAAATGGAAATAACGTCGGCACCAGTACGAATGCCACGTGGAAACCACGTGGTAGCGTGTGATTTCAGTTGACGTGATTTTAATATGTTTCTACCTTAAAAGACGCGGCGGGATATCACGTTTCATAGCGTCGCAGAAACCACAAAGTGGAGTGGCGAGATATATCTCGTCCACTGATCGCGAAAGGGTTAATTTTAATCATCCCCGATCGAAAGCCGGCGATTCGACGCGGCTTAGTTTGTACATAAATCGTACCGCGGATATCGCGTAACGGTGAGTTCTTTTAGAAATTTACAGGTACGTATATACAGGGTTTTTTAAAAAAAATCGAAGCCAAATTTGCTACACGTCTTAATGAGGTCGAGGTGAGTAAGAAAAATGTTCATATATAAACTTACGCCCGAAATATTCTGAAAGGGTCTAAGTAGACTGCCGATTTTATGGATTTATAACGTATTCAAGATTCTGCAATTCGATGTACACTGGCATAACTACAAAACCAGCATCAAATTTTCAATCCTTATTTATTGTGGTTAAAATAAAAATAAACCACTTGTTTCTCTAGGGAATGTAATCTACCCTTTTCTGAAGAGACATTATTTCTCAAGACGATTTCAAACATGGCATACTTGGTTCGTTTTTATTTTATTTACAATACATAAAGATTGAAAATTTTAGAGTGGTCTTATAGTTATGCCACGCTGTGTAGTAAGAAATTTAATAAAATTCAATAAGATTTTTATTTTCGTTAGAGCCCCAACTAGTCCATAATAAAGTAAAAATATTTCTATTGATTTTCAAAGACTTTCGAATATTCCTACTGTGGTAGAAATGGCAACTTGCATTTTGAATACATTCCCAATACTGGTCTTCCGTTTCTATCGTATTTCACAACTTTTCAATAAAGCATTTTCGAACGTTTTTTTTTTCATCCATTTAACCTCATTAAGTAGTATTAAATTTGGCCCCGAAATCGTTGGACACCCTGTGTATATATATATACATATACTTATCACGTATAAACTATTCGACGAGATATGCGTGTGTAAAAAAAAAAAGACGGAAATTCCTTCGTGTAGACGCCTATCACGTGCGTAGGCGTCGTTTCTATTAGTGTTCGTATAATTATGTAATTTCCAGGGGGGTGGGTGGGAGGGTGGCTAGCTCGAACCACTCTATATTCACGGCCAAAATAACATTTTCAAGGGGGATGTTCGTAATATGCCTTCTACACGCGAGCACACACTGAATATTGTACGTTTCACGTAGATACGTTCGACTCCTCTACAGGGGGTGTGTATGTTGCGTTAACCCTCATAAGATGGACGATATCGACAAAATGGGTCCGTTTGGGCCCCGTGCATCGATCCATCTAAATGAATTTATTGAACAAATTACTTTATAAATTGGCTTTATTTTTATTCGAATTTTAATCAGTAATCGAAAGCTGTTTAATTGAAGTTCTCGACAGCTTCAGTCAAGATGACGACCCCAGTAATCGTCGTCGAGGGTTAATTACACACCGATTTGGTCTACTCAAGGGTAATCAAAATTCACTAATTCTTTGCGTATATTTTTTTCTTTTTCTAAACTACACCGAAAGTTTTACAGGATCTCGAGGATCCTGGACGAAACGCGCACCCCCACGTAGGCGTCGATGTTTCTCTATTTCCCAAAAACATCCTCGAACTCTCTAGAACTGAATGGCGCATGAAAAATCGATCTTGTAGCCCACACCCCCGTCAAGGAAACCGTCGATCTTCCCCCGTGAGTCTGTATTTATTAAAAAAACGAACCCTCCCATCCGTGTACGGCGATTCAGCCCAGGGTGTGGAACACCGTTTAATGTAAATACTATGTCGCAACTATATAGACGGGAGAGAAGTTAATTAATACTTTGTAGAAGGGATAGAGAGACTAGACGGAGAGGCTGATATATATCTCCGTCGTGTAATTTTTATAAATAAACGATTGTTCGTAAACAGTACAAGTTCGAGGCGGGCGACGTTAATGTTGCAGCTGGGGATGACACGTAAGTCCCCTGGTAACATGTATAAAACAAGAAAGGAGAGGTAGGCTGTACAAGGGGAAGCCTACAACGGGGGTGGTTGGCGACGATTTCCTGGCGGGGTCCAACGGGACGACTCGAATAGGGGGGAAAAAGGAAAAAAGAAAAAAAGAAACGAAAATATTTTTGAACACGTTTCCTCGTTGATTGTGAGAAAGAGATATTTAATCGCGACACGCGATTCCCCTATGGGGCGAAACAAAGAGACACGTGAATCATCCCCATTGGATCTTTCCAAAAGGATTCGAGTTTCGAGACTTTCCACGCGCCATGAGCGGATAAAAAAAAAAAGTTCCGAGGTTTGTTTTTTCACTGTCGCTATACGACCTAGAAAACACGTGATAACGACTCAAGTGACGGAGACAGGTATGTATGTGTGTATGTGTGTGTGTATACTCATTGTAAATAGGAATGGAAGCTGTAAAGAGGGACGGACAAAGAAGAAGAAAGAAAAGAATATGAAAGATTACGTGTCGATGCCTATATCTGTTTAATCTACGTAACGTGGTGGTGGCAATTATTGCTGGTCACCGTTAACTAATAACTTTAAAAAAAAAAAAAAACGCAGTTTATTCTATCTGTGTGTGTCGCGTCTCGATTGGACATAGATTTTGTATCACCCTTTTTCTCCATGTATGGTGTGTAGCCAGGGGGTCGATTTCGGGGTAAACGGGGATGGATGAAAAAATGTAAAACCTGCTAGAGAAATATTCCGTTACGTTACGATCGAGAATTTTCATTATCCGGTTTTAAAAAATGTGCACGCCTTCGGAAACGATACGGGTCACGAAAAATCGACGAAACAAGTGGTTTCTCGATGATGATATTTCCACCTTGCTTTTTCGATAGGTTAAAAATATAAAGAAATGGCGTCGCCTCGATTTTTCTCCGTGCCGATATCGATCCCTTGTGTGTTGTGTAGATTGAATCGTGTCTTTCACAAAACTACCGTAGCCCTTTGTGAATCGATCTGCGACGAAAACGGAATCGGCGTTTCCTCGAAAATACTGGCTCGTCATTTTTAAATAAACGTAATAGATATGATGGTATCAAGCATGAAAAAAAGGAACGAAACATCGGACCTCTTTCGATGTTACATACGTTTTCGAGGAACGCCCGAAACTCAGGATCGCAAGTCGATTGTTTAAAGGTTTTTTTAATCGTGCACATGTCGTCGTAGATGTGTCTACGCACCCCGGGCGCTCGAGACCAGTTTTGCGATCGATCGAATGTGACGAATAAATCGGAACACGCCGGAAATATTCGCCCTATATTGTATACGGTTTCGACGAACAAAAAATTTCACTTCGAAAAACAGGTACGCTCGCGCAGAATCATCGAATCGTCGGAGAGAAATCCTTCGACGTGAGATCGCCAAAAGGAATATGAAACAATAAGCAATGAAAAAAGAATAGAAAAATACAAAATCGTCTCGTTTTCTATCCAGGAACGTATTCCGATAATCGTGAGAAAAGTCATCGAGCCCGATCGGAGTAGTGGGGCTCGTAGTCGAAAATTAAGGACGAACGAAATTGGTCTTAAGCCCTTATTTTCTCTGGTACTAGCTTGTAAACGTTTATCGATTATAATTAGGAGCGCGTCGACGATCCTCGGCCGAAGAATCCGGGAAAACCGTGAGAATAGAAAGGATCTTATCGTCGACACACGTGGCTGCTTTTAATCCCCGATTCTTCGGCCGTAGGAACGAATCGCGATCGATCGATACTTCACGATATATGGCACAAAGTTTATATCGTTCGTAGAGTCGACAAAACCTCGCGGACGAAACATAATCGTAGTCGTATACCAGCCTTTAATCCGATTACCAAATGCGCGCGGGGGGCCGCCGGACCGACGAACAATTCGAGGAATAATCAAACCGCGGGAACTTCGAATCAAAAAATAAAAAAACAAACAAACGGAGCACAGGAGACAGAATGTATAATTCGCGAAAAATAACACATACACACACGTACGCTTGAACAAAAAAAATTAATATATATATATATATATTTGAGGCGAGAAACGATTAAACTTTCCCCGATAAAATTTCTCGAAAACGCTCTGATATATGATTTATCGTTCACGTGATCTGTATTTGTAGGTGATACGAAGATAAACGATACGGATGTTCTTCTGTGAATACAGAAATTGTCGAAACAAGATGGCGTCGTGTGTGAAAATGCAGGCCTGAACTTATTCAATTCCTGTAACCTGTTTCTTTTTTTTTTTACGTTGCATTTCTCTTACAAATACACGGAAATTTCTGTTCGTTTAGCTTCTTGTCATTCTACATGTATGATCTCTCGCTCACCCGATGGGTTCGATTATTCTGTAAACTGAAGTTCGTAAGGTATTCTCCGAGGACTAATTAGATCGTAAGAAACGATTGCGCGAGACGAGAAATCGAAAAGGCTTCCCAAGTCTCTTACGCTTTCCGATCGATCTACGGGAGGAACGTACAGTAAATCCTCGATGAATGTTCAAAGGCTTCTCGACACTGCGATTTTGCACTTTGATAGATTTTGGAATTCTGAAGGCAATGATATATGTTTCAGCCCCATATGATCATTAGTTTATGAAATAGTTAATGTTTAGTGGCGAGGAGCCTTCAAACACTTATCGAGGATTTACTGTACTCACCTGAACTTTTCACCGAATTAAATTTCGCCTCCCCAACGCGTTGAAATTCACGAATCCTCTTGGAGAAGCCTCGAGGACGCCTGGAGGTCTCTTCGATTTCTGGTCGACGCGCGGAAAAAACCGATTCGATTCAGAATGTTTTTTGTCTGTAAACGTGTAATTGAACAGCGTACCTTTCTTTTTGTATCGTGCAAGCACCCACTCGGATCCGAAAGTTTAATCGGTCGGAGCTCGACAGAGAGAAACGATCACGAAACTCGAAGGAGTCGTGTAGAGGCCTTTCCGTGTGACGGTGTCGGGCACGACGGACGATCGCGCGACTTCCGCCCCGAACGGCGACGATGGAGAAATATGCGGCAGACGAATAAATAAGGACAAAACCAGAGCATTGAAGACTGGCAATCAAAACTAACGTAGGCAGATTAATGAAAAAAAAAAAAAAAAAAAAAAAAAAAAAACAAAAAAAAAAAAAAAAAAATGGGAAAGAAACGCGGATTTATGCTCCGTGTCTAGCACGATCGCGTGTGTCGCCGTGATAGAATCGTTTAGTTCACGCAAAAATGTGTGATCGTACGACGATATATTGTGTTTAGAGTCTTTGTAACCGATCGTCAGGCAAAATTTCAAATTGCATTCGGTGAATATAGAAAAGTTCCAAAAAGGGGGTTACGAAAATTTAACGGAATTCGTATGGGGGAGGGGATTTGGTGAGTTTTTTTCGTTCGAAGTACCTTGTCAAAGATCCATAAGTCCGATAAATATACATACAAATACAAACGACGGTCGTGCTAGACTGGAACAGATCGGCGCACCGAAACTAATGCAATTCTATGCAACTCCTCCTTCGAGAAAAGAAGAAAGAAAGATAAAAAAAAAAAAATACAAATAGATCGTACAGTTTTGCGAGTAAAATGCGCGTCTAATTGTAAACGTTAGTGAGTAGATAGGTAGGTACCTGCATTTCATGAAATTTAACATGCTTGAATAGCTCCTCAATAAATCGTTATACATGTTTTGATAAATACCCAGTGTGCGGTTCGTTTCCTTCGTTCCTTCGATCGTTCTTTTTTTGTTTTTCTCTCGTTTCGTGAATCGTCCACGGGAACATTTGCAGGAACCATCGTTGGACGACCAAGATTTATCACGATGCTGGGACAAAATCATTCGATGGTAATATCCAGGTAAGTGGATAATAATATCGTGATCCTCACGACTAATGTGTCTGCCTTCCTTTGATCGAGAATTTTATGTTTCGTCTACTTTCGTGGAACTACTTTCAGAAACCTGAGTTACCAAAATGAAGATTGTAGACGATTAATCAGACGATAATCTAGTTCGCTGCACCGAAATCGTTGATATCGGACTTTCTAACTCACGTTACGCGACTATTAACTCATATGAGTTTTAACTTATCTTATAGGACTTTTAACTCATCTTATACGAGTTTTAACTTCGCATACGACTTTTAGCTCACTTTATGCGACTTCCAACTCACCTTAACTCAATGACTCCTACTAAATGCGTTCGACGTGAACACAATCGTGATTCATTCGTATATGCCGAGGATTCGTTCGCGAATGTATCTTCCCAGAGCAGAGAAATTATTCGCCACGACGGAAGAACATTTTGCAAGCAAACGAGCTGAAACAAGAATTGGCGCGGGCAATCGGCGAGCACGACACCGATTGGCAGTTGGGACATTGACAATAAATGGCAGCGGGCCGCGTCCCGCAAGAAATTCCATGCGAGGGAGATTCTAATCAGCCTGTCGGACGCCATAAGTTACGTTGTTAAAGAGTCACAGATAACGCCCGGGAATACAATAAAGCCCGATGAAACTGTTTGCAATGCTGATTAATGATAAAGGGAAACGGATCCTCGATTACAAGTGGGCAGGCCGCTTGAGGTTTCTATTAAAATTAACATATTTCGTTGAAAAATCAAGATATTTTCACGTTTTTATTTAATTTCTAAATAAAATGTCATTACATGTGTTTAACCTATATTCAAAATGGAAAGCTGACATATCGGCTCAAGGTATTTTTCAAAAAATCCACAAAGCCGATATATCGGGTATAAAATACCAAAAGTATTAGGGGATATTCAAACTCGATGGACAACACTTATGCCACTATGAGGTCATAAAAATGACCCAAAATATATCAGTTTTCCTAACATCACATTCTTTTCACACAGACCAGGTGTCCCAATACTTATTAGAGATTGTGTACATTACCCAGTAGCCAGTTTGTCGCGATGTTTGCACGCTGTCTGTCGGCTTTCATTGACAAGACAAGTTTCCACGGGCTGCCCGCTGACGCAAGGCGAATGTTTACGATCGACACGTGCTCCGCGGGATTGAACCGAGGAATCACTGAAGAGGGGGGGGACTTCTGTCCTCAGTATCGTTGCGAGCGCTTCGCGAGGTCTGTTCGTCCTCGCGTTCCACGCGATTCGAAGCATCAAAGGAACCGGTAAATATCTCGTCACTGAACTTCGATAAAGTTTTTCCTATAAATTTTCGTCTGTTAAAATTTCGGTGCTTGATCGGATCCGTACGACCACGTGGGAATAACATTCTTCAGCACTTGCGCACACCATAAACCAGAGATGGGCGAGTTTCGAACAACGAACAAAAGATAAAAAAATTACCCCGGCATTTTTAACCTCTTGAGGGATACTGACACGTATGAGTTTAGTTTTTCTTTCGTTCAAGCAACATTCCAGAACTATAATTATGGATATAATATTCACTAGAAATTATTAGGAATCGTTAATTATGGTATAGTATTCACTAGGAAATTCCCCAACAGGGTACTCTACTAATTAATCGTTCTTAATATTAATAAATATATATTTTAATTAAGTATACCCGAAAAGTAAAGAAACTTTTTTCTGATCTTAACAAATTCGTCCCTGAAGAGGTTACTCGATTATATATAATATTTCTTGAATATGGACACTTGGCGAGCAATTCTTTAATATTGTTAACTGTATTATTCGAATGTAATTCTGCCCAATTCTGCCCTGAACGGAATATATCCGTTACAATTGGTGTAATCTTACTTTCATCTCGATAAGACTTAATTCCCAGCCGAATGTGAAGGACCTTTCGATTCGGAAAGAAACGTTACGATGCGTTTCGAACGATCCACGATTCATCGCTACGATCCTAAAAAATTCCTTGTTTTTTTTTCATTGGTATTTTGACGCGACAACTCTCGTTCGACTACGCGCGCGCGCGCGCTATCGTCGCGCAACGCTGACGGACCAGTGATGTAACGGTGGAAAATAAAACGGTGACGGGATATTGGTACCGTGTGCTCGCGCACGCGTAAACAGAAGGCACAGTGGACTTTCCTCGAATTTCCTGACGGCAGTTTTTCGAAAAACTTTCTATACGACGCATCAAATCTATCTATCGCGTCGAAAGGACCAAAACGCCCGCGCTCTTTCGTATCCGTGACTTTGAACCAGCGCCGGTTTCGCGCCAATTTTTCATTGTGTCAGCTTCCTGGCTTCCGTCGTGTACGATGTTACCATATAGACTACGTCTTCGTTAATCGAACACTTATCGGTCCACTGTGTACAAAAATTCCTTTTCTACGAGGTAGGATAAACAGTATACATATATCACCATTCAGATCGAGATACTTCTCGGATTCCCAGGTATGCGGTCAATTACTGGTTGGTTTACCCTACGTTCAGGAGGAACCAGCGAAAATTAAAAGAGAAAATGCTAGGGGTATGGATTCAGAAAAGGAATCCATTACGGGATTTCTCGGTGCCACAGGATTCACCGTTTCCCCAAAGGAGAAGTCATCCTCTCTCTGGGTGAACGAACTTGTCCCCCTCTACCCTGTCCAGCTGGCTTGTCGAAGCTTCCTGCTCTTCGGATTGATCCCCTATTCGCGATGTTGGACAGACGAAACTTTATATTTCCACACCGTGGTTGACGACGACGGTAATCCGTATTACCGGGAGGGGCCATTACTGTCAACTCTCGTCCCGGTTCCGTCTTCGGCCGCACCGACGGTGTGGGGCTTCTTCAGTTTCCTGCGGTCGGTTTTACCGCGTACAGAACATCATCCAAACGTGTTCCAATTCATCCGACGCCGTGGTTCGTGTCCACCCCGATCAAGAAAAAATCTCTTCGAGAAAAAAAGTTAAGGGTAGTGATGGGATTTAATCGGTTCTACCGAACCAGTGTGAACAGTTTCCTAAAAGCGCTATAGTTTCGACGAACCGGTTGTTAAAATGATAGTTGTAATCGTATTGACTTGGTTATTTCATAAAATTTTCATTATAAGTTTGTTGTTTTTATTTCTATAGTCGACGCTCGGGTTGCGAAACGGTTGTTGAATTATTTGAATCCCACCGCTGGTTAAGGGTGGGGGGATCCGATGGAATCGAGAGACCAAAGACGTTTGACGTTCGCCGGTGTGTTTAGTAGATCGTGGATACCGTGAAGTCGTCATGGTTTTTTGTTGATCCACGCTTCGTAAGTCCTCCTTGGATCGTAAGGAACCGAAGGAGGGCATACTTACAGGGACCACGTGAACGTTCGATGGACCGGCTGGCTTAAATACCAACGCGATAATAAACCGGCGACTTTCTCGGAGCAGGTTTTTTTTTGCCTGGTGCGACGATGACGAACAGAAGAGAGCACATCGCTTCGCGGCGGGAATTCATAAAGCCAGCGTCGTCAGGGTGACGCCTTACGGCGGCGGCGCGCTTTGTTCTTCTCTCGTGGTCGAGGAGGAGGAGGAGGAGCGGACCACACCGGTCGAGGACTTCCGGTAACAAGATGGGCAACGGATCGTCGTGCTGTCCGCATCGCAAAAAGGTGAGCGTTTTGTGCTAAAGGGATATTCTGTTTTCTTTTTTTTTTTTTCGTGTTGTTACCCTGAACTGATCAATTGAAAACTTGGAGAAATGTCTGGTGATTGGTATCGAGAGAAAGAAAAGATGATTACTGTATCTCTGTATTTTTTATGATCGAAAACGACGAAATTTTGTACACGATGAATTCCGAACTAGAGACGCCCCCCGTTGATAAAAGGCGTAGCAATTGTGCCCTGAGGTACGAGATTGCTGCGCGAGATGGCGGCACGTGAATACAGAAATCACGCGGCGAAAAGGACGGATCATTGACCCCAAACATAGACACAGTTCCTACTCGATAATCGCTCGATATCAAAACGATCTGAATAAGAACCGTGTTCGATGACATACAGATCGATTGTAGATTGAAATCAACGTCGAGATACGCGTATATTTTCTTTTTGTGAATCATCATTTTCATGAATCTTACATTACCGTCTCGAATAATCATCCACGTACTTATATGTACCTTCGTCTTCGATTAATCAAATTGGTAATTTCCACCTACAAGCATGAATTCCTGCCTGGTCGTTAAATAACAAGGAAATCGGAGCCGAACGGGCGGATTCAACGGTGTCCCATTGTACAATTCTAATCGACGATTTACACACGATCGTGACCGTTTCTGTCCAGACGCCGTGTACGGTCGCGGTGATTTGTACGATATCCATTTTCGTGATTTTTCAATATACACAAGAGATCGACGGAGAAATCCGCCGGCAAAACCAGTTACCGATCGATTGCACAACCGATGGTGTACATCGCCGTCGGTTAGATCTAACGACAACGCTGGTTGCGAAAAAAAAAATGGCCGCGCTTGGAGGCTGGGAAAGTAACGATATCCATGGGAAAATGGACGAAGCACCGGAGGGGTGAACGAGGAAAACGAGAAAAGGCTAACCCCCGTTACCGATAGATATCGGGACAGATTCCGCGATTGTGCAATCGCGCCATCGCGGAACGAGCACGCGGCCTTCGCAGTCGAGAATAACTCGGAGCCGAGTTATTTTCCGAGACGACCGATCTTGACGCTGATATTACGTCTGAGGAAGAAAGAAAAAAGAAAAAAGAACGATTACGATCTGCACGTGGGGTCGACCGTCGAATCGGGTTTAGTTTAGTCTGAATCCGTGGAGTTCGTACAGAGGACACGGGTGCCGTAACTTTTGGATCACGCGTTCGGCACTTCTTGTCAGGCTCGTCGATGAATCGTCAAACAAAATTGGGTCCACCTCCCCTAGGTGTCTGGTTTAATAAACTACGCAATCTTAACAGACAATCGCGTGCAGAAGATCCAAAGAGGGAGACATTTTTTCGCATTCAGATCCTGGTGAGTAGAGGACTTATTAATAACAGACTTCCAACAGGAAATAATGTTATCCTCTCTCCATACAATTATTCCCGCGTTAGTCTTTTGTCTAAACATCGTATCGTAACCCTTCTATTACTAAATATCTAAACTAGCTGAACTGCCAATAACCGACTATCGAAAGTTCGTCCGCATTATAAGTTAGATGACGGTATAATTATAGCACAATCGCCCGAAATGATATGGTTTATTTCGAAACACGAATCCATCGATTAGAGTCCGCGAAGTTCAACGAAATACGAACGTTTGCAAAAAGACAAACATTAACCGCCCCGAGAGGTTCATCGACCCGACTGTCACGACGAAGCCAACAAAAGAGGATCCGAGAAAGTTTTGCTGGTGACAGCAGATAAAGGCGTGACAAAATGGCCAAGCTCTGGGCGCACACCTTGGCTTTCCAGTGACACCTGATACGCTGTAATTACCGTTGACATCCTTAACCCTTTAACGTCCAGTGTTGCACCGGTGCAAGACACATTTCAAAAGTTAGGTTGATATCTAACTTTCGTCAACAAAGATCCGTAGTATCACTGACGTGAAGTAGATATCCACGTTTTGAAATTCAAGGATTCCTTACAGAATTAAATACAAAAGAATAACATGAGAACGGAACGGTACAACACTTTGAAAGAAAATTGTAGTCTGGACGATTGCTGTTCGAGAAGACACCTTTGCGGTGTTCGACCGTCTTGGGGAAATTTATCCGTGGGATCGACGAGAATCCAAGTGTCGTGGCCACATTTTCTGCCAGGGAATATCGATAACGAAACACGAGGATCACTCCAGTCAACTTGGAAAGTTTCCATCGGCGAAACGAAACGCGCGTCGTGTCGACGATTTACGATCCTCTCGAAGTCGTTAAGAGTTTCAGCCCGTCGAAGACGAGACGTTGACTCTCTCTCTCTCTCTCTCTGTTTCGCGGTGGATTATAAAGGGAATTTATTGCCGCGCGTTAGGTTTTGCAGGCTCGATCGACAGGTCGGTTAATTGCACTCAGGGAGAACCGAAACGGGCGACTTTTCCAGGCGATGTCACGGAGAATCTATTCCTGTATCGTGAGAGTCGAAATTAATGAATCCTTTTTTCCGACTCGAACGAGCACAGCACTTCTGGCGTCGATGATGTTAACAGTCAGCGTTCGTGATTATGGGGGGCTGTTAACACCATTAGTGACTAAATACACGAATGGAAAATTACACGCGAAGTCTGCCTTTATCGAGATTTTAAGAGAATTCCAAGCAGCGACGGACCTTGAGACGACCAGTCCGAAATTATCTGTCTAATTATACTAATCAATTATACAGACGGGAATTTACGTAAATGATTTTGTAAGTAATAAAAGGGGAACGGTGTGAAACACAGAGGTAAAGAAATATTCCTCTCGAATTTTGTATAAATTTCGATGCGAAAGATCGAATGCAACTGATTTGATAACGCTTGCTTGGATCGTCGACCATTTTGTGTATAGGTTATTTATTACTAAATCGTCGAAATAGGATAAGTTAATTTTCGTTAAGCACGCACAACTTCAATTTCCGTTCATCCTGATGTTCTACTCATTTTTAAGAAAAGAAAATACCCATTTAATCATATTAATCGGTAAGCTACTTCTATAGAGGCGAACATAACCTCAAAACGTGAAATATAACTTGCAGAACTCTACTTGTTTTGCTAAGAAACTTGTCGCTATTGAGCAATCTATTATCACCAGTGCCTCATAAAATTTTCACTAATAATATTAACTCAATTGTGCAAGACACCAAGTGTATGTATGATCTGTGTATTCATCGCCGTTATACGAACTATCCACGGAATCTACGAAACGTAATTACTTACCGATAAAAAAAAGGAAAACGTAATATCGTGTTTAATGGTCGATCGGAGCGTGGAATTTATGGTCCGAGTAAATTTTTGCGTAGTGCAGCAGCAGGTGCGAAGGACGAGTTAATCGAGTTAATCATTTATAATTAACTGGCTTTGCCGGCGGCGGTGGATCGGTGAATTGCACGCGTGTTTTTTTTTTTTTCTTTTTTCGTCGGTCAGAGAAAAATCCTGGAAAGGTCATTGCAACCGTGTGAGAGAGCCAATGGACCAGCCAGGGATCGAGGATCAAGAGTTGGCTAATCGCGCGGGATTACTTCGATAAGTGGGACACCACTGGTAGCGATCATAGATCCATGGATCGTAAGATCCACGTGATCATCGTATCGCGTGATTTCGAGAAAGAACTTTTTCTTATTCTTTCATTTGCATGAACTTCTCGGTTATCGGCAACGAAATTTGTATTGTTTTTCGAATTATTGTCAGATTTTTAAATATAGATCAGACTCTTTGAGGAAATCAATTGTGTTTTCCATGTGATCCTTTGATGTTAGCGATCTTTCCGGTTTTATATCGTACTAGTTATCTATGTTCATGTGTAATGGTTGATAGAAGAAAACTTATACATGAAAGATTGTGGCCGTTAACTAGAATGTGTGATCAGAATTGACGTTACATTGATCTTACGAATCGTTAGGGATAATCGGTTCTCCGATAATCTGGTTATTATACTTATTGTACCTGTAAATTGGCACTCGATCCACGGGGACATTACTCTAGATTTCATAAATTCAGTCCCTTAAATTATAATACCTAGCGTACCACTTTTGCAAATCGATCTCAGAATCATGAAGGATCGATCTCGTATATCTTCATATCGCGCGGTCTAATCACCACCCGGTATGGATATTCTGTGCATTCATTTCTCTTTTTTTTCTCTCCCTTTTTCGTTTTGTTTTATCTCCTCTATGATACGATGGGTATGGGATCTACGACGTTCATGTATTCCCGTAACGTGTACACATTGAAATTACTATGTAAATGAAAGCTACCGGTCAAGATTACGAACAATTTTTCTCGCATAAAGATGACGCCTTAATCGATTACATTACGCGCGTCGAGGCTCGGACGGCGCGGCTGACCGACTGGTCATAGCGATGATTATTTAGTGGGCATGCGAATCGAGCGAGCTGCTATACGATTAAGTAGTAAATAACATACAAAGTTACTACGATGATTACAGCTTGCTATCGTACCGCGAAACACCGTCACTCACAGGATTTATTCTGTTGCCGTTGAACGGGCACATCGTCGCCGATGATTACAATTTTTCTTACTTTTCTCTAGAACGGGTCGAGTAAAGTTCATTCCACGCGAAATCGAACACTTTTCTAAGCAACATTTCCGGTTTTAAAAAATTTTTTAAATTGTTGATTACACAACTGTTTAAAATATAGCGTCAACCTATTTTGCAATAAATCATACCTAGTGAACTGATCAAAATGAGTTTTGTGGTTACAGTAAATTCTCTATGAGTGTTCGAAGGCTTCTCGGCACTGAACATTAAATATTTCGTAAAATAATGGTCATTCGCGGTTGAAACGAATGTCGTTGGCTTCAGAATTCCAAGCTCTATCACTGTGCTAAACCTCATTAAAAAGTCAGCGTTACACCTGGGAACCTCTACTTGGTGACGAGAGGCGTTCGAACACTCATCGCGAATGTACTGTACTTAGAGTGGAGACACACAGAGTACCTAATAAAAATTATTTCAGTTAAAAAAATTGTTTTCTAACTATTTTTTGCCGCAAGGCTATCGAAGATGCATCGCCATAATCGTCCACCCGATCGCGAATCGAGATAATGCGCGTGATTTATAAATCGCGAGTTTTCATCGTGGTCTTATTTTACTTAGAGTTAAGAAGTGTCGCTGTGTCGCGATCTCGGACACATTCGATCCAGACAACGGGTGATCGTGATTAACGAGCGCCACGAACGGACACGTCGCGATAACACTGTCGATCGTAATCTCAACCCGAGTGGACACAATGTGTTACACAAGGACAACCCCTGCAATCCCCAAACAGACGTTCGTGAACGGACTCGACTGTTAATTAACCACAATCGTTGTTCGTCGTGGATAATTTATCTTGTATCTTCGTGGAAACGTTGTTACACCTCAAGGGAGAGTCTGTCCCGAGGAAACAGTTCAATCGAGCGAGAAAACCGTGTAACGCGAGTCTCCGCTGTAACGATCGCTCGTTGATTCGTTTTGTTCGGCCGGTTACGTGGTCGTTAGAAGATTGATTAATATTGAAATTGATGTCGTTAGACAGTACAGGCACGCTAATGGCTAATTAACGTGGAATCGTAATGTAAATGGACGTTCAGGCGCGAACATGTATCATTTTTTTTTTCTCTTACACTGTCGTTCTGTCGACCCCTATTTACATTTATATTACACTGTCATTTTTGCTACTTTATCGCCCCAAAGAATTACCTGCGACGTCTCGCCACATTCGAATCACTATTCCTATTTCGGTGTACGCTCGAGATCCAGATTCCGTAACAGTAGGGAATAGAAAACACGTTTGCTCTCGCGGACCACCCACCTGACGCTACCTGGAACGTGTTCGACTCGATCGACATTTTCCCGGCATTCGGGCAGCTGAGGGCAGAGAGGCGGGTTTAGGGTCAAGGCGTTCGCCGAGAACCGGCCGCCATTGTGTTCCTCGGCCGTGTACACACGCGGGCGAAAGTACGCATACGATTATCGTTTATTTATCCCGCGGGGTTGGTTGCACGATGCGTGCACGGCTCGTTACGAGCCCCGGAGGTGGATCGGTTCTCGGTAATGGAATCGTCGGAATTGTCGGGAATCCGCGAGACTTCTGCATCCGAGGCGGCCATAAACCGGGACCGATAAAGTGTATTAAAAGCAGTAGGGGAGGGGGCAGATAATTTTTTTTCGAGGTGGACGCACGTAGGTACGTATATGAGGTCAATGTCCCTGTTTCTAATCATGTAAGAGTTCAAAAAACTTGTTTGATATAAAATTTAAACCTTTCTTTACAATTAAATGTAAATAAAAGTATTTTTAGATACATTTTAACTTAATAATAGTTCATTTAAGACGAAGTGTAAAATGTCTGTCCCTATTTCTGTTCAGCGAAAATGGAAGTTCCAAAACCAAACGTTGACGAACAATATTAAAGATTCCGTAAGTTTACGGCACAATTATTAAATTTGTTTCTATTGAAATGCTGCCATCTATTGAACAGCAGGCTGTAGCATTTTCGATGGAAATACTGAACTAATTTAAATAATTCTTTGTACAATTAGGTAATTCATTATTTAACCTTTTACATTAAATAAAGAGTATATGTACTGAGCAGAATACGACGCGATTAGAAATAGAGACATTGACCTTATACGCCCGCGGGAATGCAAGCGCCAATATGGAGCCGGCACCGAATTCCTCGCGTCAAACGCACCGGATAAATTTTCAAGCTAAACGACTTCCTTACTGCCTCTTCCCCTTCCCTCCGAATCATCTGGTGCTTCGGTCACAGAAAGAAATTTCGTGTACAATAACTATCTTAATGTTTGCGTTCAGACGATCGTAAACCCTAGGGAGTCGGCTGGGTTTACGGGTCGTGGAATATTGAGTTTAGTGGCGGCGATGTTTTTTTTTTTTTGTAATTTGGGAAAACTTTGGAAAGCTGCCCGCGATGTTTCTCTGTGCCCAAGATAGAGAACCTGTTTAACTCCTTCATAAAAAAAAAACCCTAACAAGGGAATTTTCGTAGCCCGAAAATTTTGGCATCATTGGAAGCATCGGGCAATTTTTCGTTTGTGCTGATATTCGGTTTTTCGAGGTGAAACAACCCCTTGGATGTTAATATTTCCCTATTTATCTTGAAAACTATAGTGGATATAAAATAACTGTTCAATGAAAATTGAATAGCTTCTTATGCTCTATAAAAATGTATAATGGAATCGTTAAAAATTTGTTGTTTAAATAAATGAACAAATAAATAAAGAAATTTTTACTAATTTCATTGCACAGTCGTATAGAGCACAGGAAGCTATTAAATTTTCACAGTAACAGTTTTTTTTTACCTAGTATAGTCTTCAAGATATACAGGAAAGTAGAAAAATATATATTAAAATCCAAGGGGTAATTTCACCTGTAAGAACCAAATATCAGCAGAAACGAACAAATGCTCGATGTTTCTATCAACATCCTCTACAAACCCGCGAATTATAAAAAAATCACTTTTCAGGGTACCATAGTTCTCTTTGTATGCCCTCAAAGCTTATTAATATCCGCGGACAAATAAGAATCTGTTGAGAGCACAGCAGCAGAAAATACAAAACCGGTTTCGCGGACGCAGGACCCGCGGACGGACGGATCGAAGGAAAATCGACATTGAAAATTAACTTTTGATCTACATGCCACGCCGACAAATCGTATGCCGGATGATCGAATCGATTACGCCGGGACAGAGGAACGAAGATAAGCGGCGTAACAAGGCAAGTGGAGCCGCGATATAAATCGCGTACCCGCCAGACTGGCTGACACAAATCAAACGGGGAGATCTAATTTGTTAGGGAATAGGAGCACACGGGTGTATTACACGGCATGGGAACACGGCGAATAGAGTTCTTATACCCACGGCGAGTATTATCGGTGGTATCCGAGCAAAACCGGTGGAGGACGGTTAATCTTGAACTACCAGTGCGTCGCGACGGTTTTGCTCGTCGTTAAGTAACGGTCGGTTAAAGTTCTAACAGATCGAGATTGAACCACGCGAAGCTTCGGGACATGATGAGATTTAAGGATCTTTAGCGTGTAGAGGGATAAGTGGCTCTATGGATGGGTATGTTGCGAGACCAGTTGTGCGGTGTATTACAGTGTTTAGAGGCCACACACGTCGCTGTATTATCTGGGAAAATCGTCTCGTCTGATGAGAGAATAATTTTCCCCGTGTTCACCTATGCTGATTATACCCGCGTGTACGCATGGATGAGATTGTTGATCGGTCTCTTAAATGTATAATCGTACGGGGAATCACGGGAACTCGGTACGCGCTGCGCTCTCGTAAACCGTTCGATTTCAAAGAGACGAGCGTTGATATTCTTAAATCATGAATTCCGTATTCCAACGATTGAAACACACTTGTGCTGTCCCCGTGTCGATTATCGTGCACTACCGCTCGTAGGTTTAATCGTATCTGTTATGATGCAGTAAATCTGAGAGTAACTACAGGAAGCAGGCGAATTATGTTGTATAATATAATATTATTGGAAATTGGAGGGGTCACGTGATAATTAACGATACACATATTATTCGAAATTACGTTCAATAATAAAGATATTTGGATCTGCAAATGAATGTTAGGATCGTAATGAATAGATACTAAGAAAGAGAAGGTATGGAATAACTCTGTTCGGTTTTGCTTCTAACCTAATGTGTAAATTCCAACGTGATTATTATCATATATTCTAATCTGCATGAGGGACAATTAAGCAAACTTTAACCATATTTTAAACTCAATGTTGAAATAACTGAGTTAGTGACAAAATTATTGCGCACGTATTGAGTTACAAGTTTGTTTTACTATTTAAAACTATGGCTAAAAGACAACAACTAGATTGGGTAATTAGAACTAGAATATGTGTATTACACTATATGAAAATATCAGATCGGGAAATAGCACAACTTCAAATATCCAAATATTGTTTGCGTGATTGAACCTTTGCGTTGTGCGATTAAACTTGCGGTAGTGTATGTATTGTATACTGTTGCAACTTTGATAAATCGAAGTGCACTTGAATCGATTTGACTGACTGTTGCGTAATATCGTTATTGAGTCAGTTAATTTCATGAAGGATCATGGGAAAACAATGTTCCATTTCGATAAATGAGTTGATATAATTGTGTTAAAGACATTTGAGAAGGTCTATACAGGCTGGGACGACTGATGTTTTTGTTCAGAAGCTGATGGTCATATTGCTCAACATTTAAGTACCATAATTATTTTCTTAAACGAAGTTAAAACTACATATACGTTTCTAGTCATCTCATGAATTGTAACGCCAAAAACTTCATAACGTGAACTTCAGATGACTTTGAGTAAGACATGCATTTATTTCAGTACCCTGATATAATATCTCTTCCAAGAAAAAGATCCGATACATTCGGTTTTAAAATTACACAAATCATGTGTTACTGTAGTCGTTAATATAGTTAACCTTCAAATTCGCATTAACCAATACGGTATCTTGTACCGTATAGATAGTCTGCATGTACTTGTATTTGTTTAAAGACGTTAGCCATACTCAGCGATACTTCAATTTTTACAGTTCATTCCATGTAAATAGTTAATACATAAAGCACGTAAACGTATCACCTATGTAAACAGTGCGGAACACCTCAATAAGTAATCTTAACTTTATCAAACGATTATTCTCCAGAAATAACATACTATTACAGTCCTTTGTTTTTATTACTGTCTGTATGCAAGCAATAAACCCTTAAAATACATTCCAGCCTGTATATACCGTGCTGTAATTACAATTACTCACGGAAAGCGTCCAATAATGCTATCAACGTTCCGCGTCGTCGATGAGAACGGCAGGCAGAGACGGTGGTTCCCTCCAGTTTGAAAAATCGTTCCCGCCGCCATTAAAGCCACGGTAGCGATGTAAACTGGCGTCCTATCTGTGGGGTGCCACGTTCATAGTTTCCGATCCTGTGCCGCATTCAGTTTCTCTGCAACGACGGCGGCGGCATCGTCTTCTACGAGCAGAGAGCTGCAGAAAAATATATATGTACTTGTACGAAGCCTCGGTATTTCCTGTACACTCCTTGGTGTATGCTAATGCGCAGAGCCAAATACACGCACGCACGATCTTACACCACCGGTGTTTAAACGCATGGCGCGCGCGCGCGCGTGCGCGTAGGCGTGCACGATGTAACAGAATACAACGTCGATCACCGTCTAACGAAAATAAAGCCATTCGCGTGCCGGCTACAATCGTAAAACCTCGCGGCGTCTCTGGCGGATATTAATGGCCCTCGTTTCTCGGAAAGGCTCGCTAACGACCGCGCCGGTGTCCGTGTAATTGTGATTCGACATGAATCAAGGCGAAATATGATAATGGCGACCGCGATATTACAATCGACCAACCTATTCGCGGTTTTTTTTTCTGTATTACGGCGCCATAACGGTCGGGATCGGTCACACGGCGGAGGGAGAGAACCGTTAACAAACACGACTTTGGAAAATGTTTTATTTTCGAGTGTCTTCTAGGTTAACAACCGCTGTCGATGATATATTTCGAAAGACCAAGTAAGAAAGTTAACGTATCTAGTATTCTTTAACAGTTTTCCGCAATATTACCTGGATAATTTGAGCAGAAATGATTCGCCGGGTGGCATTGTTCGTCGTTCATGTCGCGGGCACCAACGTTTGAACTTGCTGGCGGGAGATGGCGCCATCGTCGCATGCGCAGACGCGTGGAACACGAATTCTCTCGAGTGCCCGTTCAAAACAATGTCGCAAGGTCATCGTACGGACCTCCCGTCGCGGTGTCAAGGGTAATTTGAATCTCAATAGAAATTTAATCCGCAAGGATGATTCATCCTTCACGCGAAACGAACGAAGATTCTTTGTCGACTACGTGAATCGTGCCGCGACTCACCTCGAACTTTTAGTGCAACGTTGGACGCCATGTCGGAATTAACGTTCCTCCGTGCGTGGTTTTCCCGCGTGGCTGTCGAAATTTTCGTCGTGAACGGGTTCGTTGGAATGTAACGATACTATCGAAAGCACGAGGATTGAAAACGTTCGAGATACTTCGAGAAATGGAATAGTGTTTAGTGGTGATGACTCGTGACGTAGTCACGACATTTTCGTCGAACGTTTCGTTTCTCGAGTATACCCTCGGCTGTCGGTGTAGATTTACGAGAACGGTTCACGAGTAATCACGATCTTTCTATTCGTTAAAAGTCGCTGGAATAGTGGTGGGAATATACAAGGAACATGATGCATTATAACACCGAATAATATGAAGGTATATATATAAACAGCCGGTCCCATTTGCTGACAGTTTGTAATACTTTCGTACCTGAGCATACGGTTTTAAAGGCCGAAGAGTTCTCAAAACATTCGTTTCTGAGATCAAGAACGCACGTGAGTGAATTGTAGTGAACGTCTCGATTCGACCAGTGACCTTTCAAGCGTGATGTGATTTCCTCACGGTGAAAGACTCGATCGAACTCATAATATGTAACGTGTGCACGCGCGCGCGTGTTCTCCTTGTTTTCTGGCGGGACGAGTTTTCGTAGCGTGCCTATAAACCGTCGAAATTATTTTTGTAATCGTCGCGAACATTGAATCGATATCGTCGCACCGTGTGGAAGAAATATTTCAGCTTCGTTATAAACGTTCGTGAAAGGGAACAGTTAATTCATTCCTAAACGCGTTTCGGCCGATCGCGCGGAATTTTGTGTCAAGTGAAACCGGAAAAGTGAGGTTAAATGGAAAATGCAGACAACGGCGCCACCACGGGGTATGAAGCATCTTCGGCGAAACACGAGGCACGAAGGATCCCTGAATTACAGAAACCAACGGGTATGTTAATAATTTCAATAATAATATTTAACGATTTACGCATGCCCCGTAGCGAACAAAAATTTTACATAAAAGAAACGAGTTTTCTAAGATACCGGTGAACACCGTAGGTCACGAATGCATCTTTCGTAAGCCTCGGCTTAATTAGCTTCGATCGTCATTTATATACGTCTTTGGTTCCCGTGCTTTTTTCCCGACATACGGCAGTGATTAATGTCGATAATAGCCGAACGTAATCGAATATCCCCGAGGGGAGCATAGGCAAATTGCATACAAAATGATTCTTGCCGTTTTCAGCGACCGTTGCTTGTTTGTGGTTAGGCGCGGCTGGAATCGTACCGCAAGCTGGTAGCGTGTTTCCACCAACTTGGCTCCACACCTCTTAATTAATCAAAGTATCGACAGTTGTCAGTGAATAATGATGGTTAAAGCATTTCAACACGTTGACATACGAAAACACGTTTCAAAACCCAAACGAGCTATTGAAACAACTTGATTAATTGAAAAATTTTAATTTTCTAACCGTCAGACGTGAGAAATTATATCCAGACAGGAGCTACTGAATATGACGAAATAGTATTTAAATTCCAAATAATCGAACAATTACGCAGTCGCATCGATTTACTCGACAAAACATCGCCATGGATTACACCGAGCCAGTGCTCGTCGCGTGTTTTCTTCGACGGGAGGGACCAAGCAGCAGGAAAACGCCGGTTCGGCAGTTCGAAACCTATCGAAACCGGTTCCGTTCCGTGCGATCCTAAATCCAGTTTCCTTTCACCTTCGCGCGGAGAACTATCGGTGTCGTTTGCGTCGCGAGCCATGTCCTGGCTTATCAGGCCGTTTCGCGACCGGGGATATAATGCTTATCCGAGGTTTCTAGTTTCGAGTCGCGCGCGCGCGATTGTCCCTTATCTCGAATCACAGATTCGAGATACATATGGGATCTCCATTAACGAAACGCCTGCAAGTATCAACTGTCGCTCCTCCTTCTCTATCGAGCAGATAGTTTTGCTTTTTTTATCTCGTCGACGTTTCGAGACCACTAAGTCTGCCGATTTGTTTGTATCCACTCGGACAATGCGAATCGAGATCGTCGTGGAGATAACGTCTGGAGCGTGATACTATAATATAGTACAGTTCGATACAGTTTGTATATCGAATTACACTCACGGCTTCAAATGGCGATTTCTCAATGCTTGGCGAAGTTCGATTCGTCATATCATTGACTATAAACTTTACAGTTTCCGAAGAGAATACACGGAATTCGGTGACCTTGAAGTGTCCTTGACGTCCACCCACCGACCTTCCTCCTCGAGATTCTAACGACTCCAACGCGTTCGAGTTTCTTTTCTTTGGTTTTTCTTTCTGTATTCTTTTTTCAAGCGTTTGAATATCGGTACGCAAACGCGTCGAGGAACACTTCGAGGCCATTTATGTTTTTCTCGGAAGCACTTAGCATACATTAGACGCAGAATCTGGGTTAAGTGCATTAGGTACTTCTATTGATTACCGACCGTTTAGGTCGTAATGAGTCCTAGATTACGAGGTTCAGTAATCTTTGAAATATTTCTGGTATCGGTTATTTTGAAAACTGCATTTCGAGCAAAACGCTTTTAAATGGCAGTCATTTCCTTCTGTTGATAGATATACAGGGTGAACGATTAATCGTGATCAGTAGAGATTGAACTCTGTTATTAGCAGTTCGATCGAAAACGTTTTTGTCAGGAATAGCATGGTTTCAAGAGAGATTTAACGCGATTATAGCAAATTTTTTATCAACTGTATAGCTCAATATTTCAGAAATTACTAAGGAAATAACGAATAATAAGATATATATGTTGAATGTTTATTACACGGTAATTCTGCATCTACAACAAAATTTGTAAATTTTCTCTCTTATTGAACAGCTCAAAGGTATGTGAACCCTTGATCGGGATTGATTGTCGATGTATTCGAGCGATCGCGTCGCGGGGAGCGTTCCGGCAAGTGGAGAACGTCCGACTATGATCAGACGAAACTACGGACGCGCGTCTGCGTGGTAAATACCGGACGGTAATTGCGCCTCGATGAAACGGCGTCGATCTGTTGACTGGGAATCGTCGGTATTATGCAAATCGAATTAGCCAACGGGTTGCGTGTCATTAAAATGATCGACTTCGCGCGAGTTTTCTCATCGTGAGTTACGTACGTCGTCCGCCGCCGTCGTCGCGATGTTCGCCCACACCTGTGAACGACGGCCCTGACCTACCGGCATGGAAATCAACTCGAACCGCGCGTAGTATGTTATCAGAATTGTGTTTTTATAACATTGGTGATTCAGTGGGAAAAAAGGACTTCGATTGTTTGTATCAGTTCGACACCACATGGTTTACGATGATCCTCGATACGAAACGAAAACCTCCCGAATAATCTTCATTGTCCTCGTCTTCTTGGTCTTGTCAGCTTGCAGAATTGGGCAAAATTTAGTCTAATTACAAAATCTATTATAATTACAAAATCTATTATGATTACGAAATTTAGTCTAATTACAAAATCTATTATGATTACGAAATTTAGTCTAATTACAAAATCTATTATAATTAGATTGTAATTAAAATTTAATTGCAATGTAATTGCGGGACAATTACAATTACATTGTAATTTTTATTGTTGATTTTGTACAGTTAATTGCAGTGTAATTGTAATTGTGATTTGGATTTTCTAGTTAGATTACATTTTGCTCAACTCTGTCAGCTTGTATACACCCACAAGGCTGCTGTGAACTGTGCATTTCTATCTTTTACGAAGATACAACTCGAGATTTTTTATCTCTGGTCCCGTTCAATTCTTTCTGTAAAGATCTTGAGTTATTTTATTGGTTCTATTCCATCTTTTCAAAGCCAAGTTTGTAGAGTCTTGCAATTACCATTTTGTTTATCTCTGTTGTTTTTTCCAGTTATATATGTTTCCTGTATTTTTATTATTCGTCCGATTTATATAACCATTTGTATATGTTTTTTCGCTTTGTAGAGAAAAACGTGTGCAAACTTTGTAAATGCTTATTAAAATTTCTAGTCTTATCCTATTCTACAGTCATAGATAACGAGGAAATACGATGTCGTAATTTATGATTACCGTGGCCACATGGTTACAGTGGGATGACAAAAGGGTTAACAGAAATCGCTAATTTGTCGAAAATATTATTTCAATTAGAAACAAGCGCTAACACGACCAGAAGAAAAGATACCGACAAGAAATACAATTTCCGTGTAACAGTGACGCGTCGACCGGTTACGACTTGGCGCCGCAATTTTCCACGGTGTACATTGTTGAACAAACAGTCTCTATTAGTCTCAACGATGATATACGATGATTCAGGGTGTACACGTGCGCATCAGGACGAATCATTTAGTAACGATCGAGGACGAACATTTCGAGCCGATCTCTCGATGATCCACGACGCTCGAAAAATCGCATATCAACGATATATCGAGTGTCGCTCGGTTCCGTGCGAATCCGCCCACGCGTCAAAGAACCTTGGCCGACTGACGGTCGGACTGTTTTTCTTTTTTCTTCCTTTTATCTTTTTTGTTTCCTCAGTGTATCTACTGCATGCTCGCGAGCGCGCACGTCTTCTTTTTCACCTTAAACTCTATAAAAGATCCGCTGTACGCGATCGCGGACGCTACGTTGAATTATTTATAAGGATCGAGGCTGGGCGCACGGACGCCTCCTCGGCAGGAGTTATCGCATAATATCCGCGCATCAAACGCTAATAATAGTCTCCTATTTCCTACGGGCCGGTACACCTTCCGATCGCTACCAACCGTAATTGCTCGATTCCACCCACATTCCATCCGAAGGAGTGGAAGGGGGACGAAGGGGATTTCATTTAGTCCCTCCTGTCGATTTCACGCCGATGGAATCCATGTATCGCGATATCGCGACTTCAGTCACCTGTATTTGCGAGAATCTTTTAAAAAATCTGGCAACACTGCCGCCCGCAGCTATGCCCCTAGCATTGCCCGCGGGGCAACAGGCGGGCGCCCGTGCCCGCAGGGCGTTCCAGTCATAACAGCATCGCCCTGGATGTCAGATCGTCAGAATAAAAATAATTGTACGAAGTAACAACTCATTTCGTAACGGATGGAGACACACACGTGTCGGAATACGATACGAGTCTAAAGTCTAATCGCGATCCTGCATTGATATATTCGACTTGGATCTCGCATTCCGTCGGCGATCAGGCTCCTGACGTATCGGTTCGACAATGAACCCCGCCTCCTCTCGTGGTTCGCGCGCTTGCGCACATTGTACCGATCGTATCGGAATTTATATCGCGAACCGTATCGCCGCGGCGTTAATCGGTAAGCGGCTTAGGCGTTTTCATTGATGGTTGCCGGAGCCAGATCGCGAGAAAAGCCGATTACCAAGCCCCGCAATCTACGACCTACCCTATGGATTTACGTCGGGATCTAGACGCGCTGGTAAATTGTAGATCGCAACCTTGTTAACGGTGGCTGAGCCGTGGATTAAAGACCGTGCGGACCGGGATCGATCGATTGATAGAAGTACAGTGGCTGTCAGAAGTCTCCGGTGAAATTGTAATTTCAACGAATTTTTGTCCGTAACTGTTTTCAGGCGCGTATTTGTTAGAGACATGAAAACAGATTATTTTTATGAAAGATAATTTTTAATATCACCGAATCTGAAGAAGCAGTGTGTCCTTAATATCGGTATATCAAGGGTTCATTCGTATTATATAGGGTGCCTTCGAAAGTTATGTACAATCGGGCATGAAATTGATTCTTCGTTAAAAAGATAAGAGAAAAATATAGAATATGATTTGTTCATTTGAGACTTCGTTTTCGTGAAAATTAAACTTGAAAATCTGCTGGATAAGTGTGGAATAATTGAGTAGAACTTGCTGGCGCGTCTGTTCGTTCCGTTTGTACTTATTAACTACAGTAAATGGTCAATGAGTGTTTGAAGGCTCTTCGGCACTAAACATTAAATATTTCATCAACTAATGGCCGTATACGACTGAAACAGGTATCAGTGGCTTCAGAATTCCAAGCTCTATCACTGTGCTAAACTTCATTACAAAGGCAGCTTTACCCCTGAGGACCTCTGCTTGTAAATGCCAAGGACCCTTCGAGCACTCATCGAGGATTTGACGAACACACGCGTTTCAAATTAATGTTCAAAGTCGAGTTTCTCAGAAAACAAAGTCTCAAATGAGAAAAATGTTATTCCACATTTTCGACTTATTTTTACACAACTTTCGGTGGTATCCTGTATATTTTTGAAAGGACTGTTTGTCCAGAAACTTTTAGCAGCCACTGTGTATATCGATACAGTCTGTAACACGTCGAATCTTCCCTCTCGTGAAATCAACGTTGTGCATTAGCTGCCAGAATAATCCGAACAGATTCGATTACCGATACCGTGGAGAACGCGAAATACGTGTGAATATTTAAAGCGAACTGTAAATCTTAGACAACTGAAATGTGTAATATTTTCTCGACTCGATTTTGTTCCACACTATCGTGGTTACTTTTCACGCTCTAGTCGCATCGCGATGAATCTCTCGAACGATCCATTCTTGCGATAGACAAAAACGTAAGAACGACACAGGGATATTGCGCAACGAAACGCTCGGTTGGAGTATCAACCGGAGAAAAACTGATCAAAGGCGAGCCGCCATTGCGCATGGTATGTACAGCACGATAATATCTGTCGCGTTGATAAGGAAAAATTGCGCAAAACATCGATGTAAACGGGCCTCTGAAAGCTTTATCATCCGACCTTTTCGTTGAAATGATCCACCGTTTCAACTGATCTATAGGGTGTGTATGCTTTTAGGAAGTTTTCTCGCTGTCCCGACATTCCAATAAGATTACGTATACACGACACACAGAATCATTGTGTATTAGAATCGTGTGTATAATCCATTCGAAGCAAAAATATCTACCACGAGTGCGGTGACGTCGAGATACAGACAAATGGATTCGGATTTTTACATCGTCGACCGATAATTTCCCCATTACCGATGGATCACGTATCGGCAGAGATAATGTCCATTCGTTTTCAATATTTTTTCCACTTACAACGCGAACAGACTGGAGCATGTATATTATTTCCCGATTCCTCCCTGTCACGACAGAAAGCATTATTTTCATCGTTTCGATTGAACGCGGTTTCCCTCGTCTCTGGTGTATACACCATTAGTCCCGCATTAGCAATGCAAATCGCGCGCAACGTTTGTCATGTAATTAATTGGAAAGCGACTGAGCATATCTGTCTGAACCCTACGCGATTGACGAATACGTTTCTGTGAATCGTTTAATAAACGTCTCCGAAAGAACGGATTACCCAGTTAGAGAGAGGCGATTACGAAAGTTAGTGGGAAGATCTGGCCGGAGGATTTTCGATGGCGAATAGTTTTACACACGCAATCATCGTGTTTTCACTTATCGAATAAAGCTAGGCCGTGACTCGCCTGGAATTAGAAACCGTTTTGTGGTATGTGTGTATTCTCAAGCAGCGTGCTTCAATAAGACAGACGTTCATCTGCGAAGCCAAGGGGGGCAGGGGGAAAAAGTGGCTTTTGCCCCACCCTACAAGGAAAAAATTGGATTTTGCCCCCCCCCCTTCTCCTTTCTCTGAGGTATAAAAGGTTTGCGTAATATTTAATATTGCAGTATAATTTGAATCACGATTTTAACACTTTAAAAAGTAAATGAAGCGTGTCTGGCTACGTACAGCCTTTTTCACTGCGGCAATTGATATGGCCATGATATGGTCATTAGTTTATGAAATATTTAATGTTTAGTGCCAAGGAGCCTTAGAACACTCATCGATAATGTACTGTACATAGTGTTTTCTATGTATTTTTTAGTTTTATTATTATTACGTCTCACCTCAATTCTATTCGATTAATTGTATCCGTGTGCCGGGACTTTTTCAATCGCATATCGTAAAACAGGGTCTTCACCCGTAACAATTAAATTAAATTCACACGATACTTTCATGAACTAATAACGACACGCATCGGAATGCCTGCGTGTACTTCAAAGATCCACAGGAAAATCGCGTGAAAGGTGACGCAAAAGAGAGAGAGCAAAAAGAAAACGGATTTAAAATCGAGGATCGCGGTTACGAAAGTATCCGTGTACACACGTGCGTCTGTGTGGTGCCGTAATCGCGATGTATCGATGCTTGAGAACGTACCATCCAGGGACCGTTGTTCGTGCGTTACGACTTCATTTCCCCCCGTCGTAATAACGAGAACGCGGTAACAACGGAACGACGAGATCTTCGAGCAAGCAATGTTACGTCATTGTAATCGTGTGTCGGATCGTCGATACGGCGCGGTCTGATTTATCGGCGGCTAAATAACTCCGTTCGTTTTTAACGAACCAAATGGGGGGATAGGGGATATCCACGTTCGCGGATCTTCCAACGGTTGGTTTCACAATCAGGAAATACCTGACATTCCGTGGTGTTCGATCGTATCGTTGTGTCGGATGCACCGGCGTAGAAACCGCAGGTACAATACCGGATAAATTGTTTTGGGACACAAAATCGTTTCCTGTATTATTCGAATTATAGAATACTAGTGATGTTACATTAACATTAAACCTACCACGACCGGTCTAAATTACCGATTTTGGCGTACTAATTCCTACATTTCTGAAGGGTTTGGTAGGTTTTAAAAAATACGTCAGTAATAATCAACGCTTGTCTTGTGTAATTGTTGTTCTCTTAGGTCGCCCACACTCGATATATTTTCTAAATGTCCTCGAATAAATTGTTTATTTCGTTGAATATACCGTCTATTTAGAGATGTCCACACATCGAAGAAACTATGGACAATTGCGATCCATTTAAGCCGTCTGTGACGTTTTGTTCGAAAATATTTGCTGAATTTTTACTTCGTACCATCCGAGAATGCATAAAATAAAGGTATAATTATCATGTTCTCATGAAGTTCTTGTTTCGGATTACAATTTATGTTGAAACGTCCGAATATTTTTGTGTAGCTATACACAGATAAAGCTTATTTTACATTTTGTATATGGCTAACACAATATCGCATTTTAGTGTCTTGTTTTTGGATTAGCGGAGCTACCAAACGCACTAAATTCTTACAAGTATTTTTATTCATTCTGTAAAAAGATATTATAAAGAGAAGAGTTTTAAAAGAAAATTATTAAAAGAGATTATAATTACAACGTAAGGCGATAAGGTCCTCTTCGTTGCCCGAAATCTTTGCAAATGAGGAAAATCAAGGTTTCTGTACGCTTCCAAAAAAAAAATCAAGCGTAGCGTAATCGTCATGTTGTACGCTACGCTGACGTGTCTATGACGAGACGCCTTAGTGGACAGTAGGCCTAAGCCAACCTTTTTAATCGTCTCCGATTTTTCACCCGCGGGGCCCATAAAATGTGCGCGTGTCAACCAGGTGAAAAGTTCTGGAAACCCGTCTCGCGACAGGTTCCAGGCGAGGGCAAGAGAAAGGCGGACCGGTATTATCGAAGGTTCCCTTGGCCGGAGCCCCTCCGATCGTTGAATGAAATTTAAGTGGGTCGCGCATGAATGAAATCGTGCGCGACCGTTCTCTCTCTCTGTCGCCCTCTCTTTTCATCGATCATCCGTTGGAGATCGTGCTCGCTCGCGCTCGTTTCAGTCGCGTGGGCGACCGGACGAGCGATTTTAAACGATCGCGCCGCGCCTGATGTCTACGTCGCGCGATCTCTCGGATTTCCCGATCCCGACGTGCGAGTCTTCCTTCACGAAGTACTGCGAAACAGTGAATAATGGAAATAATCAAACCTCTTTTACGAAAAAAAATATATAAAATTATAGCGTCATCTGCCGATACTGCTACAGTAATTTAGCTTCATTATGACATAAGATCGTTGGGAATGATCCTTGATAATTTTCTTAACGATGGTATTGAAGGGTAATCGAAGAGATTTCCCCTACCATTTATGACTTCGTGTCGTTGGTTCGCGAGTAAATCGCGGGATGTCTTTATAGAGAATTCTTTGATTTTTCCTGATCTCAACCCTTTTGTTGCCAGATTATTTAATAATCCACAGAGAAATTTTTGGTTGAATTTCACTTTGTGACATGTATTTCGCAAAAGCTCTTACTATTCTTGTAAAACAATTTTTCGTACCTTCGTTCGGTAAACCCTCTTGAAATATTTAAAACACGATACCAGTATCTTGTAATTAAAAATGAAAAACGAAAGGATCAAACGGACTGCGATAAAGAAATTTTTTCAAATGTTTTTTCGCTTCCCTTCTTCTTAATGAACGATTCACAAATTCAGCTATGTTGTGTCTCATTTGCAAAAAAAAAAAAGAAAAATAGTATTTTCTATACCGAACGTTCACCGACGTCTGTTTTACAACACGAGATTCGCGCAACGCACGCCAATAAATCGCTGATCCGAGCCGATTCCTCGGAGCTGAGTCGACTCTGTGCGCCCAGTCAGTAGATAAGCCTTCAGAAATGGCTTAATACCGTTGTGCACGGGGCGTCTTGTTCTCGAACAGCCGGTTGCTGATACCTCAACAATATTCTAGCACGGGGAGCAGATACCCCAGTGCGATTTATCGCGTTGTGCTGGTAACACGACCGATACACTGTTCCACGACGGTCGAATAACTCGTGAACAGAACGTTTATCATCCATTTGGAACATGAAAATTGAGAACCCGCCTTGCTGCACGCAGTACGTAGGCAACGTAACGGGATCGACAATGTATTAATCCGAACACCGATCATATCAAACTCGAATTTCGTGCGTATTCACTGTACCGTTGCAAAATGAATACAGACGAACTTCGAACGTTATTTCAAACAAAACATACACGAAATAAAATAGCATAGATCGATATTCAATTTTTATGCATTGTATTAATTTTATATACATTTCTGGGGAATTTCTTTTCCCATTTCCGCCTGATTGTGCGATCGATGATACAAAATGGTTCGAGGAGGGCAATAAAATCCTTTATGGTATCGTTTCTGGATGATCTTCTACTACGATATTCCCTTAGATTTCGAATGTCTTTATTTCATGTTTCCATAATTCCTAATATTATAAATTCTTCTTCTTTTTTCTACTCCGATCAGACGTACGCCGTTCTCCATTCACGATAATTGTTCGCCTGGTATTGTCTGCCCAGGGACAGGGGGTTTCCCCTCTCACATTGTCTGGCGTGTTCGTTGGACACCGGAACACGTGACCAGAACTGCGTAACCGAGTCAAGACACTGAAAGGTGGTTGATGGAGGGGGGGGGGGAATCGCGTTTGTTGCTGTCGGGCCACCTACACCAAACAAAGGGGAATGAGTCATGGATTTTATTTCGAGGCGACGAGCAGTCCTTCTCTTTCCGAGTTGCAGTTGCGACACGCTTGCTCGCAGGAACATTTCGCACGTGGGCCGCTGGAACTTCCGGTTCTGAATGTCCCTTCTCGACGTAGGTTATATAGCTCAAAAAACCAATCCGATACCTATCTTGAATAGTGTCCCCGTCAAATAACATACAATCGAGGTGATGTGTGGACAAAGGGCCCATAGGATAAAATAATGAATCGAGTAAAGTCCATTGGATGCTTTAGTTCTGTTTGTTTAATCCTTTTAGTATCTTAGAGTCGATATCTCGGCTTTCTGTGATTCACGAAAAATACCTTGAATCGATATATCAGCTTTCCAGTTTTGATATAATTTAAACACTTGTAATGGCAATTTATTTTTAGAAAATAAGTTTATATAAGTAGTACTACATACATTTCACAATATTCAGAATAAAGATTCAAAACAGTTTAAAACAGTTATTTTCGGAACAGTTTCAAGCCCTGATTTGGACCCACGTAATATCTATTCGATCATCAAAAATGTCATCTTCCAAGGGTTAAAGATGAGTTTCCCAGCCCGAAAGTTTCTTCGCCTCTGGCGCCGATTCTCTGCGATCGTAATGCAGAATGTCGACAGACTTTTGTGGCCGTGGCCAGAAGCCACTTTCTTGATTATTTGGACTCTGAAGCGGGTACACTTCCTCTCCGTGGCGGTTCGATAAACACCGCCGGCGTTCTCTCGACCGGCGGTAAAAACAATACCGGAAGTGTACGCGCGCGTGGCCGTCTGCAGCGTGACCGGGGAAATCTTTTAAAATTCCTCCGTGACCAAGTCAGTTCAAAGGGAGCCGCGTAACGACGTCATCTTTGTGCGGCCATTTCAATTGCTTCGACTACCACGTCACCTAAATATAGATGACACTAACGTTGCATAGAGGCTAGATTATTTAAATATCGTTACAATATTTTTTTTTCTTAATATAAAAACTTGCAATTCTTACGTAAAATTGCCAAACGTCCCGGATTAGGCGAGACTGTCTTGCGTTTGATTTTAACTAGGTTTGACACTGTGATAGATCTTAGAATTCTGAAGTCAATGATATTTCCTTCAGCCGCGTATAGTCATTAGTTTATGAAATATTCAATGTTCAGTGTCAAGATTGACTGTAAAATGTTTCTTCATTTTCGAGGTTAATAGACATTTAAAAAACAGTATTAATTGAATAAATATCGATACGAGAAATAATTTGTTTTTTTCGCAAAACATCGCATGATTCTTCGATCAGGCCCAATGTTCGTCGGTTTGCTTGTGGCTTTCCAACATCCTGTGCTCCACGAACATCGAATCACGAAGCGGTAGAGACTGTCCCTGGATCGTGTCTTTCGAGGTGTCTGGAAGCGTTTCATCCTCACTCGTTAAAACGGGAAACGGATGCAAATATACATCGAATGATTTTTCGCGGGGCGGAGACTCGGATTCTTAAATCTGACTTGCTAATACGCGACGGGATCCCTCGGTGCGCGCACGCACCGCTTCGTATCGCGACGTCCGACTGGAGACATGCTGCGTGGGTACTTTGCAAGTCTGATTCAGAAGCCGTGCAGCACCACCTTCGTTTTCCAGCTATTAATTGCGATCCTGTCGTTCACTCCCTCGCAACTCGGACCTGAGCAGACGCTGCGCGTTTTTCTGCTCGTTCGTTCAGTTCCGTTCGTTAATGTCCGCGCTTCGTTCACTTTGGAGGGTTGTTGGGCTCTGTCTAAAGATTTAGAAAATAGGAATTTTTGGTGTCTTTCTTTTTTACGGAACTAGGGCACGTGTGTGAGTTACTGTTCCCATTAAAACAAAGTGCAAAGTTTTCCATCAATTAAACAGCTGTTTTTTAGATCTTGCTATTTGGAAGATTTTTAAATTATATTCTGATGGCTCTTATATAAGTAGGATTTTTTTTGCAATTAAGTATTAGAATTGATGTACGATAGTAATGAAAATAAGTTGGATAAGAAGATTTGAGTTTTATTACTTTTCTTTTTAGGGTCACAAATTCTCATCGAGTCTTTGCTGTATATCCATAACGCGAATATATGTGTATTTTGTGCCAGCTCTGACTTTTTAATTCGGTTTAGCACAGTGATAGAGATTGAAATTCTGAAGCCAATGATATTAGTTTCAGTCGCATTTATGAAATATTTAATGTTCACTGCCGAGCAGCCTTCGAACACTCATACAGAATTTACTGTACCTCTAAATATTCCTTTCCTATCGGGATCGAAATATAGTTCTCAATAGTATGCAGACATCCGTGTACTGCAACTTCTTTTCTTTTCTTTTTTTTACAAAGTTTACAAATACTTTTCAGTGAAGTTTCTCTGAAGATGGTCAACCTACACCAAGGGAGATATAGGTAGTAGAGTAGTATAGGCTGTTTCGTGCTTTTGCGACAGAAATATACGACAGGGAACACACGTCCACTCGAATTTCTCTTTTCACGTTCGTCACGGCCCGACACGACCCCATTCTCCCCCCCCCCCCCCCCGATTCGTCGTCGCTCATCGTTTTCAATTTTACGAGTCGGTCGCTGGCAGCAGACATCACAGGGCGCCGCCTGAAAAATTCCAATTCCTGACGGGCGCAACCAGGAAAAGCCGGGAGCGCGCAAACGACTCGCCTACACGGTTCTTTCCTTGCGATTAGTTGCGGTCGGTACGACGACGAATCCTTGTTCTCCGTATAGACATTTCAAGGACAGGAACATCGTACAATATGTTTAGCTCTCGTGAATTTGTTACAGAAAACTAAATCTTTCTTTGTATAGGTCGCGGAGCCTTTTCCTTTTCTCCAGAGACGGGCAAATTCATTATCTAGATAAAAAGTTTCGAATAACGAATAAAAGATGAAGAAAATATTTCGTCATTTTTTATTGATCGAACTTGGTAATTACAATTTTTATAATAAAATAATATTTCTTCTTGAGCAAACGTTTTTCTTTATGGTCTAAAAGTATCACCAATCAAGTCTAACAAAATCTTTAGTTCAGTCCCATAAACTTTGTTAGTTTGATATCTAGAATCATCCCTGCGAGAGTGTGCCATATATTTTATCATACATCCTGTATTTTGCACCTGTGAATTTTAATGCGGTTCGTTTCCAAGAAGACCGTGTGATTTTCGTCGAATCACAGATCGCGGTTGCAGGCATCGTTCCGTAGACAATGCATAAGAAGAGAAGGCACGACGCGGCGCATTCTCTCTGCCCACGTCCTCGGATACCGTATTACGTGCGTAATATGTAATGGACGTTTACGACGTTAAAGGTGGCACGAAGTGGGCTAATACGAGGTGCCATTTAGTCAGTTAAAGGTCTTTGAAGCCACGTCGTATCGGTGCTCCCGCTTATGCAATAAATACATAATTTTATAGTTATATTAAGTGGTTGCTCGCTTATACAAGCTCCGTGCGTTTCCTCTGTACTGTATTCCAATATTACAGAGTATACTACCGGTAATAGTATTTTATATGCTTGCTCGATAAGAGAACAGCAACAATTTTTTTCTTATAGTTATGTCGAAAGAATTGTTTACCGTTAGTAGATGACTATTCGGAATTTTCTTTCAGACGATAGAGTGCCTTTCGAAGTCCTACGTTTGTCCCTGGAGCAATACGAGTAGAATGTCAATTATCGGAACACGGAAAATCAGTGGAACATCTTTTATGAATGGATTAGGTTGAAGAGACCATGGGAAACATACGCCTTCCCAAAATTCAAGTCGAATTTCGGTACATTGAAACGAGCCACGCGATGTATTTCTAGGAAAGTAAACGAATTGCAGGTGTTTCGTGAAAATCTTCACGTTCATGGTTTAGGAACAATGTTAGTTTATTTTATTCAAATCACTAGGGAACAATTCAATTAAAACAAAACGGAAATATAAATTCATATAGTTCAGAAAACCCAAGGTGTACAACATAGGACGACTTGAAATTGTTATATTTAATATCAAACAACTGTAAATACTAGTAGCACTAAATTCCGGTTCTCCTAGACCGATTGCCCGAAAAATCGCTTATCGTAACACAGTTTTGTCCCTCCGTATTAGTTCGGATAATCAGCGTTCGACCGTGATTGAATCAGACCTGTCCAGTTGGAAATGAAAGCTTCTCAACCCGCGCAAATGTTGCAGCTTCGAACGAAGTGCAGACCACAACTAGGAGGATTCCACGGTGGGGAGAATACACGCTCAACCGCGACCATAGACACGACTAATTACCTTCAGCTCGCGGCTGATTGACACACGAGGACGTGACGAGATTTCCCCTGCCGTTGCCCGTCTAGTCGGTACATAAAAGCCACGATATTTCTTTCTTTTTTTTTTTTTTTGTCGCTCGTTTCTGACCCCATTCCGCAGTCGTGCGCTTCTGCCGCGTGTAGAAACGCCGCCGTCGATGGAATGCGCAGAAGAACAAAGGGGGTGCAGCTGGCGCGAGCTGGCGTTAACTCGATTGACAGTGAATCAAATGGATTAATAGAATCACCGGAGGGCACTCTCCAGCACGCGCTGCGCCGACACGATCTTCAACATTGAATCTCCTCTTTCGATCTCCGTCTGCGTTTCGGTTCTCCTCGAGAAGGATCGCACGGTAGAAGGTATGTCCAGAGAAATGACAGGACTTTTTGAAAATAACACAAACACAGACAACATTGTGGGGGAAAATTTTGTTTGTTTTATTCGCAAAAAGTAATGTATTAAATGACTGATCTCTGTCCTTTTGTGGAATGTCTTCAAGATTCCTCACGGAATTCAGAACCTCCGGGATGTCAATGTAACGCTTTCTTTTCGTAGTCAGTTAAAAAATAATCCAATAACCAAAAGTGAACCAGTAAAATTCGATTTAAGGAAGTTTGGATTCCTCCAAACCTTTCGAAGTTTTAAATGCTCGCTTTTGATTGTCCCAATACATTTTCAAAAATGTTAATATTTTATAGTAATATTTTATGAACATATTAAACAAAATTCTGTGCAACTAGGGTTTTTATTTGTCTTTAAAAGCGTGTGCCTGAAAACAACCTTTATTACAATAAACTTATTATATCAGGAACTGGGTCCGTGACTTAACTCGTGCATGTATGCAAGTCTATTGGTGTTAACTTTGCGATACCAGAAATCTATTTATTATATTATCATCTGTGTGTTCCTGACTGTGCGTCGAGTTTCCAACAGCAGAGAGAGTGGCAAACGGATAATACGCGTTGTATCGACAGACGTGTTTGCCCGTTTCGTGATTAATGAAGACGACGCCTGAACATTGTAATAACCGAAGCATGTATCGTATCACTCACTCTCTCCAACGAGATGTGTAATTGGGTCATCATGGTGGGCGTATGAAAGCTCCGTGATTGAGGTTAATACCATTAAATCCCGTATGTTTACTTTTTTTTTTTCTTATTCGACACGTCTTCGTTGATTCAAGCGACTGTTGTCTGGGTTAATTAACAAAATTTCGCCTCGATCGTCGTCAATTTTCAGCGGATCTGGCTGAGCTACCGTGGTGCATAATATCTTCGATATAATCATATATCTCGGAACACTTGAAATTCATTCAAATCCAACATTTCGAACCTCGTACATTGTGTTTCGAGTTCCTTGGATTGGAATCCATGATCGAAATGACCGGACAAACCGATAAAAGCTCTCGCCTCTGAACACACATTTCAAACTACATACAGTAAATCCTCGATGAGTGTTCGAAGGCACTGAACATTCAATATTTCATAAACTAATGGCCATGTGATTAGTTTCAAAATTACACATTTTCATCATTCACACCTTTCACAATTATACATAATAATAATAAGAATAACAAATACATAAATAATTAACTTCTCGATGAGTGTTCGAAGGCTCCTCGACACTGAACATTAAATATTTCATAAACTAATGATCGTATGCGACTGAAACAAATATCATTGGCTTCAGAATTACAAGCTTTATTACTGTGCCGAACCTCATTGAAAAATCAACGTTACACCTGGGGACATCTCCTTGTCAGTATGCCGAGTAGCCTTCGAACCCTCATCCAGAATTTACTGTATTTCAAAACGTTCGAACTGTTCGAAACTATCGAGTCCACTGTGTGTCTTTGGGCTGTTCGAACATCTTGATAATGACGAAACACATTCGGGGACTGTCTGTTCACCGATCCGTCCATTAGTCGGTCTTTCCCTTGATCACACGTTGGAGGATCGCAACGCTGCAAAAGGAGAAACACGATTTGGCCGTCAGTCACACTCGTCCATGTAATTAGGCCGACTTTGGTGGGTGGCTGAAAGCTCGTGATTAAGGTTAACGCATCCCGTGGCGAATCCCATCTGTATTACTTTCTTCTCCTTGTTACGGGGTCGTCTGGCGCAAGGACACACGTAGCTCACAAAGCATTGTTGCTGCAACAATGAACCAGCTCCGGTGGTGTCCGCTCGTTCTGTGTGGTTTACCGTTCCTGGTGGCCATACGCACCTACAACCAGCATCAAGGTCGTAAATAATGTTTCACAATCCGAATGAGGTGGGCACTAACAGGGAGGAATGAGAAATGGAATAGGAAGGGGAGGGGGGTGGCCAGGGAGTTTGTCATCCACGGTGACACACTTTTTCCAGGAATTAAACACACTTTCGAGGGGCTTCTTTCCTATCTTGTCGGTTAATTCTACTGCAGGGGCTACTAAAAATTCTCTTATTTCACGGACACGTGTCCGTTGATCAAGCAGAAGTTATACAAGGTGGGCCGGAAATCGTAGTACAACCGGGCAGGGGGTGATTCTATGTTAAATAGGAAGAAAATATTTGGGTATAACATTTTCTCATCCAAAGCTCCGTTTTCGAGCAAATCGACTTTAAAGTTTGTTCCATTTGTAAACGATTTATGTATGCTTGTCGTGTATTTCACTACTGCGGTTGTCTCTGTCCGGGACAGTGTTTACAAGCGTTGATGATTGTGTGGATAAGACAATACAAAAGTGTTTCTACTGATTACTCACTGTTTATTCTTTTTTACTACTAATACACGCCAAGCAAGTTGTACTAAATCGTTTACAAGTTGAACAAACTTTACAGTCGATTTTCTCGAAAACGGAGTTCTGGATGAGAAAATGTTATACCAAAATACTTTCCTATATAACCCCTAAAGAAAGTGTACCAAATTTTTATCAACGGCCCTTTATAACATTACCGATCGTTTCCCATCGAATCGACACTAGAATCTCGAGATGTTACGAGCACGAAAGAAATTCAATCGTTTGCGCACACTCCTCTTCTGACGAGAAAGAGAGAGAGAGAGAGAGAGAGATATCACAACAGGAGACAACACTTGCCGGTGTCTCAGACAAACAGCGTTGTGTTTGCCTTGCAATTAGAACGCGTTCTACGAACACGAAATTGACGGGTGGCCTCGATCTCGACTGGACGTAAACTTGCTGAAATTGGCCGTAACGTTCTCATAATTTATGATCTCGTTCAATTGCCGCCCATGTTGCGTAACAATGCGCGCACGCGCGCACCATGATCAGTCAAAAAAGCATTTTTATCGACCGTGTGATCGACCACCCGGAAAAACCCAGGCTTCTCAACGATGAAAATCGTAGGTTTCTGGCCCGCAGGGAAGCTGTAAAATATGAAATTCCATTTGCTGGACGTCCCCCGGTTGTGTTTTATGGCGTTCACGCCATAAATAACGCCAGAGTCGGTACGGTCGTCGAAGTAACGAGACGTGTGCCGCTATTAACCCTTTCGAGGTTCGTGTCGAGTATACTCGTCGTTAAATAAACAAAAATTTGCGTTTGCTATATAAAGAAAAATTGAGGTAAAACGTGTAGATCACTTCGGATGATAATTGTAATAAGAAGGGCAGCAGAAATAAAGTTTTTAACACATTTTTGCACAAAGATTAATATATATTTGTTCGACAGATTCGTTCATCGACGCAGATAATCGCAGAATGGACGTTCGGTTGTTTGTCCGAGTTTACATATAATATCACAATCGAAGGTTTGTGAATTCTCCAGATCTTGTAGTACCATGAAAACAGCTACACATGAAACATTGCCTTTTTATTCAATCGGTCTAGTGAATCCCAGAGAATTCCTTACAAACGGGAAATACAATATTCATAATTTTAACACATTTTAGAATATTTTAAGACCAATGAAACAAAAAATATACAACGACAATAATCACTTGAAAAAATAGAAATATGCAGCAGTATATACACAAGGGCTGTTTGATAAGGCAGTGAGTTTTTTTACAATAGCTGGCGTTTAAGTCGAAAGAGTAGTTTTGTCATTTAATAGAATTTTTTTCCTAGTCCCCGTAAATAAATCTTTTAATATTTCCATAAAGATCCGCAGTCTTGTTATAAAAATGCCTACATTGTGACCTGTAACAGTCGGAGCATTCAAATTATAAAGTCAGTCCAAACGATTAAAGGGCGATATATCGCTGCAACAATCACTTCTGTGAAAAGAAAAATTATTCTGTGAATTACACACCGCGTTGATTTACACAGACCTCCTGTGAATACTTCCGTTGACGCGTTCCAAGAAACGAAGGTAGGGAGAGACGAAAAAAAAAGAAAAAGAAATAACCAATGACTGTAAGATTTGACCGCTCATTAAGAGTCCAGCCCCTCGTGTTTGTTTGTAACAATTAAGACACGTTCGCGCATAAATATCAGCCGCTTCCGTCAGCCGAAACCACGAACGTTTACGAACGGGGAATGTTTATGCTGGATATAAAGCTTGTATAGGTACCGTTGCAGAGCCCCTTCGTAGCGGGTCACTCTTCCCCTCCTTTCTTTATTCTTTCTCGTCTGTGCTCCTCGTTCCTCCTCGAGCGCCATAAACGATTCGTCGTGCAACGATTCCCGTTCGAGGAAAATCACGTTACCGCGTGACCCGCGAGGAAAAAGACCCACTGATCGTTGAAGAAATTAGAGAGTTACGATTTTCTGTAAAACCCCTCGATTCTGACCGATAAAGATTGAGATTGATATAATTGAGAACTTGGAAAAAGTAAAGTTATGGTTACTATGAGTTATTACGAGGGATATCTGAAAGACAGTTTAATTATGTACGTTAATGATTTTCTTTTCTTTTCTTCCGTGGTAGTTTTTACCCTTTTTTTCTACCCTATTAGTGGAGAGATATAATTCTTTTCAGGCAAAATCCAATTTTTTTCTTCTACAGTAGTCCAAAACCCACTTTTTTCCTACATTTCCTGTATTATTATTATTTCCCCTATAACCTGGCTATTCGCTTGCTTCTGTTGTCACACCTTTTTCTTTTAATTTTGTGGTAGTTGTCACACTGGGCCAATTTGACCAAAGCCAATATTCAATTAACAGTTGTTTAGAAACTGTTCGTTAGATTAAGTCTCAACAAATTTTGAGATGAAGTTGGAACACTATACATAATATTTTCATGAATAAAAATGAACGTTCAAAGTTTCATCGTATTCAAAAGAATTCTTGACAAAAATTCTGAAAAAATGTTTATGCAAATTCTCAATTTTGGACGTCAATTTATGAATATGGAAATTACATAAAAATGTATCTCCTACACTAGATATCTTATTATGTTGATAATAATATGTACAGTAAGTTTTATTAAAGTCTTCATTTTACTGCATTTTATATATTAAAATTTACTACAAATCCATAAATATACACAGTCTACTTATTACATTTTAGTACCAAGTGAGATGTGTGAATATTTTTCACCCGTTCATTTCTGCCAATTCTGGAATTTTTCCAGAATACTTTAGTAAAATATCTTTTAATATGTCCGAACTATATGAAGTTCCTTCGGAAATTACTCGTGGTACCTGTAATCAGCGGTGAATCCAACGCCAAAGGAACAAAATCGAGATTCCGAGGAAGTTGCGAATTAAGGTGAACCGTGAACGTGGGATATTAATCGTGTGGGACGAGTGAACGATCAACGTCGCGGACTTTTTTTGCAAAACGATGATTCATGATACATATACCAGAGGCGCGCAAATAGCCTTTCAGAGCGCAGCGGCGTTGTGTTACACGGTGATCGGTAAATTATTTATTAATGTTGATTCGCAGGACGGGTTAAACTGGCTTTTGTACGCCTAGCTCCGAGCGGATTTTCCATTGAGATTGCTAATAAATTTTGCCACGCCACGGCGTGTATCATCCCGAGGAAAACCGAGCACCACGCCTTCTGTTCGTTCGTGGGAACGAGTAATCCTCTCACCTGACCCCAAATTCAAGCCTCGTGTTTCTGATATTCTTCAGACCATTTCCACCCCTTCGTGACAATGGATAATAATCAGATGAATCGCGAAATTTTCCCCGAAATACCATGACAGTGTCTTGGAGAACTATTTGTTTAATTGCAAGCGAGTATTAAACTTAAAGGGTCGTGGATCAATTTAAGTATTCAATTGATGTCCTCGTCCCTTCAAGATTTCCCTCTAAAACGTTTAAACTTTAAAGATTTAACTTTACTTTACGCAATTAAACTCTTACTCGAGAGATAAGACAAAAATTTGACTCAATTTTACAGTTTAACAGACAACTCTCGAGAAACCCTTGAGAAAATTTCACGATTAATCCTTGTCCAAGATGCTTAATTTTATTTTGTCACGAGCTTCCGTGAATAAATATCGAGATTTATCGGCCACTGGTTTACGCCATCTTACGATCCTTGGGAAGTTTCTACGTTGACTTTAATCGCGAGCAACTTCGTTCTCCTCTACAATGTCTTGTTTTTCTTTTCACTCTGACATCCGCGTCGCGACTTTACAGCAAAGTTGTTCGACAAGTTAATCTCATCTGGATGTAAATCACGTGAATCTGGAAGGACGCTCGCATTAATTAAGAGAGAATAGTGCTTCTAGTGCTACAAGAGAGGATACGCCGTGAAGTAGTGATGGGCGATACAGTAAAAAAATTGATATTCATAATTTGAAAAGTATCGATATTCGAAATTTAATATCGTTTTAGGTAATCAGGGTTTTATTAAAATTTTATTCAAATATCGATATTTAATGTAACAATATACTCCAGTATCGATACTTAACCCATAAATACCGATATTTATATACAATTCTACGTAACAGCACGTTAGAAAAAAAGGACCAATATTTTCCCATAGAGTTTGCGATTGGTCAATTTCGTTTCCACGCTGTTACCTAAGTGTCTACCTTAGTAAATATTTACTTCAATAAATGATTTACTTTCATTTTTGGATTTCATTATTTCGAGGATTTCAAATATTGATGCAATTCAAATGCATCGCCGTCACCTCCGAGAAATCCGTCGAGGGAGGCGACAGTGTCAGTCACGTGCCTAAACGATACAAGCGCCCTGGCCTTTGCGCGCACCTAAGTGGCGGCCACTTCGATTCTCACCGTCCATTCCGGTCGTAATCGCACTCGTACGGTCGCGTGTACCAGCGCTGAAACGCGGTGGGTGTTGGTATGCGTGTCTCCTACGCCTCGACGAGAATTATATGTTTCCGACGATTACGTTTAAACACCCTTCTTCCTAACGGGAGGACGGAAATCACCTTTATAAAGTCCTCTAACACAGCTGGTCAAATTCATTATCTGTTCAAAAAGTTTCGAAAAGCGATTGAAAGATAAAAAAAAAAGTGTTTCGCCATTTCTAATCGATGAAACGTGGATATTCCACTGTTTGTAATGGAATAACATTCTTAATTGAATAACTTTCTTCTTGAATGAGTAGACCCTACTTCATAACGATTAGGCGCGTCGATGGACCACCGATCGCACCGTCCGCGTCCGTCACGATCCGAATATTCATGAGTACAAAATACACCGTTCGGATGACAAATAGTCGGCTAATTTCACGGCGCATACCGAAAACCCACACGCCTGGCCACTTGCGATCCTCGATCTGTCGTGTGCTTATCAACGCTACTTTAAATCGCTACGACGAATCGATGATGTAGCCTTGTCACGAGCCAAGGCTGAACGGTCGCGAGGTCGAGAAATTGAGTGGAGAATCGCTAGGAAATTTAGACATCCTGGATGAACCCACAGGCTCTACTTTGGGGAGCCATCAGAATGTTCAGGCGTCGTGGATGAACCCACTGGCTCTACTTAGGAGGGTCATCAGGATGTTCAGGCGTCGTGGACGAACCCACTGACTCTATTGTAGGGAGTCACTAGGAAGTTCAGACATCATGGACGAACCCACTGACTCTATTGTGGGGGGTCATCAGGATGTTCAGGCGTCGTGGACGAACCCACTGACTCTATTGTGGGGAGTCACTAGGAAGTGCAGACATCGTGGACGAACCCACTGGCTCTACTTAGGGGGGTCATCAGGATGTTCAGGCGTCGTGGACGAACCCACTGACTCTATTGTGGGGAGTCACTAGGAAGTTCAGACGGCGTGGATGAACCCACTGGCACTACTTAGGGGGGTCATCAGGATGTTCAGGCGTCGTGGACGAACCCACTGACTCTATTGTGGGGAGTCACTAGGAAGTTCAGACGTCGTGGATGAACCCACTGGCACTACTTAGGGGGGTCATCAGGATGTTCAGGCGTCGTGGACGAACCCACTGACTCTATTGTGGGGAGTCACTAGGAAGTTCAGACATCGTGGATGAACCCACTGGTTCTACTTAGGGGGGTCATCAGGATGTTCAGGCGTCGTGGACGAACCCACTGACTCTATTGTAGGGAGTCACTAGGAAGTTCAGTCGTCGTGGACGAACCCACTGACTCTATTGTGGGGAGTCACTAAGAAGTTCAGACATCGTGGATGAACCCACTGGCTCTACTTTGGGGAGTCACTAGGAAGTTTAGACGTCGTGGATGAACCCACAGTTAAACTGTGGGGAACAACTAGAACTTTAGACGTCTTGGACATACTCACAGCTCGGCTGTGAGGAGTCACCAGGACAGTTCTAGCGATTCTTTTTACATGCGCGTGCCAAAAATTTATAAATAATACTTATTGAGTCGCTGACATGCCGGGCAATCTGTAGAATCTCATAAAGATGAACTCATAACTTGTTATAAATTTGGTCCATATCAATTATTTATTAATTAGATTCTTGCTGTCGTACATTAGTTTCATCTTAGTTTCTTCCTTTTAAATGAACTTTACTTGTACATACTATAAGAATGAAAAAATAGCTGAATAATTCAGAATCCTGTAAAATGATATCACCGATAAATGGTTCACGTGCCAGTGAAATTTTCATACGTGCCATTAGTTCCCAATGCCTGCACTAGGAGGTGTTTTCATACGTAACAATCTTTACGCCACCATTAGATCGCGGAATGGAAGGGGGAGGGGGGCGCGATAATCATTTATTATCATCGAAACATCATCAGCATTTTTTTCCATTTTAAAGGCAAACACTCTCGAATAAAGGTCAAACGAATTAATTATCCACTGCGTCGTTGGCTTCAGTCGTAATCAATTTCTCGCCGCGCTGATCTAAGAATAAAGGAGCTCGATAATCATCGTGTAATTATCAAAGCTGAGTACTTCGCGGATTAATTGAGATTGCCTTTTAATTCGATTTCGTAAGCCGATTCGCATCGAGCGCCGACGATCCGTCGACGACAAACGGGCCGACGGAAATGCGCGCGCGCCCTGCGTCGAGCGATAATTAATCTCTCAGCCACGGCGGGAACGTCCACATGAAAGACAAATTACTTCCGCGACCTGTTACCCAGCTCAGGGGCGTGTTGTAAATGGGAGAGCGAGGATCGAAAGAATCGATCCCCCAGGCGAGATTAGATCGCGCTCGGTCGATGGAACCCGACGACAATGGGTGAGGACGTGGGAATGAACGTTCGTACAATGCTTCTGGAAATAGAATTTAGAGCGACAATCTGCTCAAGGGTGAGAATCACGCAAGGTGAAACGATTGTTTCGAGAGAAGATAAGAGCTGTTGCGATGACAGACAACTATGAATGAGACTCGACGGAGATCGCTAGAAATTTCGATCTATCGACAAAAGTCTAAGGTCAGATTCGTGTTTCTTCTGACTTGTTACAAGGTCTGATCAAAACGTTCAAGGATTCTGTGTAAAGGGTGTCTCAGAAAGTACTTGGATTTTAAGTAAATGAAAAAACACATTAATTTAATTGTTCTTTTTACATTTCATTATTGATATCTTCAGAGTTATTAAGGACTTTAAACATGAAATAAAATGTCGGTTAAATGGGCAACGTTGGTATGATGGCAGGTATGTATTCTTTTGACGAAATTTCGGTGCCCGTGGATTTTACGAATTTGGCGTTCAATTTCTTCTTTGAGTCTTTGAATTGTCTCAGGGTGGTTTGCATAGACCTTACTTTACAAAAAGCCCCAGAGCTCTCTTTTTCAATTTTCAATAGCAGGCCAATGTTTGTAATGGGTTTTCACTATTAACAAACATGCTTCCGAAGTGTAACGCGTCATTTTCGTAAATGTCAGTCCGAGTGCAAAGGGTTAATTCTAATACTTTGTCATCTTCTTCCATCTCCTTAAACTGGCGCTTAAAGGACGACGTGATAACGCCTGTACATATATGTATATTACCATTGAAATCAAAATCTCCAGCTTTCCAAGACAAGCCGATACTTAACAAACGTGACGTGTGTACAAAACTGTTTTCATTCTTTCGGGAAATTCTATAAAAGTCACACGTCGACACCGCTGACAAATCCAGCGAGAAATCGTTTCAGCCCCAAGGATTCGAGGGTCAATTGACGAACACCGTGTATTCCCGGAATGTATCACGAGCAGTCGCCTGAAGCATTCTGGAAATTCATGTGACACGAAGACGGATTGGGAAAACTGGGTCGCCGATGAACCGCGTCGGTGTTTCTTCGAAATATGTATATACGTCGTCCTAGAAAACGAGCAATCTGGGGACCAGCTTCGACGCTAATAATCGTGCCGGCCGTGGCAAAGCCGCCGATTAGGAATAAAAGAAAAAAAACCTCGATCCGTATAATATGTTCCGCTTATCGTCCATTTTGTAACGAGCCACCGGCGTCGTCGAGTCGGCGAGCGTGGGCTCCTGGATCCCGAGGTGATTCAGGTTAATTATGATCGCACAAAGAAAACGGACGCAACGCCGAAGAGGTGAGGGACGGGGGGGGGGAGAAAACGTGCTACGCGAAGGACATTGATTTTCCACCGACTTTCCCGCCACTCTATGGATCGAGAGATAGAACGTTTTTCACGGTTACAATTTTTCACGAATTCCCTTTTGAATCTCTGACACATCAGATCATTATTAGGAAGTTCGTAGAAATTCATAATTTCTGGCAATGATATATGGACAATTAACCCTCAAATACCAAACTATACTTTCCTACAGATTCGACCACACTGCATTTCGGCCCATGTATTTATTTTTTATAACATAAGATTTTACCAACTGACGAATGTTTTTTTTATATATTTCCATAACTTTTGAATGGGGGGGAGGGGGGCAGGCCCACCCTGGCCCCTACCAACTTACGCCAAAGCATATTAAATGAAATTGTATCGGTGACGGACATGTTTCCAAGATTATCGTGGGAAACGAAGTCCCGTCAGAGCTTGGTCGCGCCTTTTCGCGAGCGAAACGCATTAATAATCGCGATACGACTCGGTTTGGGGGTACAAGGGGGCCTAATCGAAAGCGTGGATGACTCACTCAGCCGCGATTATCGTTGCGATGCACGCGTGACACGATTCGCTGTACATGTATGTATATACACGCTCGGAGAAACGAGGAAAGTCCCAGCTTCGTTTACTCGGAATCCCCCCAGCCGGGCAGCGGCGCGGCGGGCCACTAGAAAAGAAAGAAAAACGGGGCGTTGCTTCGCTTGTGCCAACAATGCAGTTCCTGAATGAGATCGCCCACCGGGGCCTGTGAATCGAGGAACAGAAAGAGCAACGGACGGACAACTAATGGATCGCTTTCCACTCTGGCATTTCTAATTTCTCGAAATCTCTCGATCGTCCGAATTCCTTCTCAGTGAGATTACCTTCTAACCATTTAACGTCGATCTATAGATCTCGTGTTCCTTGAACTGAATTTAAGGGGTTAGGCCAGCTTGGAGGCCCCAGAAATCATACGTATGTGTTTTTTTTTTTTTTTACGAAATTATACAATAATTGAAAAAATTATCTTAAGCGTTTTATTGTACATGTTTTATAGTGTGCACAGAAATTTTGTAACTATTTTTTCCTTGCGGTTTTTTAAACATCCTCTACGCGGCTTGCAGTGGAAGTTCCGTGTGCTTTGATCTAGAATTAATAATAGCAAAACGTTTTTATTATCTGTATGACGTTTTACTGTATAGTAATCATTCGGATTTTTTTTTAAACTATGATGTGTCGTTGAACACCTTCAATATCTTACTTGTTTTTTAACGTACATAAAAATGTGGGGGAAAGTATTATTTGGTTAGAAGCAAATACTATGACGAGCAAAATTTTGTTGAAATTTCAAGGTCGTATTTTTAGAAATTTCAAGGTCTTTGATGTTTGTTTAAACGAGACTACATTCTTTTATCATCGTGATGTAATAATTGAACTTGAATACGAAAAATCCACAAATTGTAAAGGGGTAAATTTAAATAATAAAATAACTACCATAGAGAGATTAGTGCAAAAATATATCAAAGTTGATGTACGTCACTTGGAGCATTTGTTCAAATAAATTGTCAGCAAATCAGAAACAAGTGAGACATTTAAGATGCTCACATTATATGGGACACCCTGTATACATATGTAAATGTACCCCGAAGGATTTTCGAAAATTTCCAAAATTATTGATTTCACAACTGAAGTGTAGGCACTGTCAACCTTTCTCCAATAAATCATAACTGTTTCTCAAGCATCTGTAAAAACAACAATTTTCTAAAGTCCAAAATCTATCCAAATACATTTATATATCACTGGAAGACCACAACATGTCCAAGTTTCAACAAACTCGTTACTCCAAAACGTGTTCTACTCGCTGTGGAAGTGATTCATAGAACTGTGTAGTAAATACATAGCCCTTCGATCGGTTTCTTGTCCTCGGTTCTCCGTGTAATTTCGTGGCCAGAAGTGTCAAAAAAGTCGCCGGAGAACTCGCTTGTTCGCCGCTGCAGGCGAGCCGGTCGGCCAAGATTGCATATTCTCTCGCAGGTGTGTTTTAACAGAGGGGATCCGCTTTGGTAGTTCTCGGAATCGAGCTTGTTCCACTTACGATCCTGCTCCGCTTGCCAGGAAACCTCGGGGCACTATCGTCGTCGTCGATGTTTGTTGCGTTTAAATATTTTATAACGGTGTTAAAAGCGCCTGGTGGCTGCCCGCCCCGCGGTGTCGTCGACACCGGAGATCGACAGATTTGGGTGCTCCCGTCGACGAGACTCGCGAGCCCACCGGCCGATCGAAAGATATCACGTGCGCCAGTCAGCTCTTTCGTATCCTCGCGTCTCTCGTTTTGCCGTTCATTTCAACACACTGACTGCTGTGATCGACCGGAACAGGTCGAAAATAGAAATGAAAATTATTATGATTTCTTCGTAGCAGCCCCGTCAACACAGATCTTGAATAGCTGAGCGACATGCAGGGACTTAAACCGGTATGATTTTGATGACGTTATTACGCCATCAAAGCTGTACCGAACCGGTATATTACCGAAAACCGAAATAAATACCGGTATTATTTCGATTTCTATAAGGGTAGGACTTATATAGGGCGAAGGTACAACCGAAAATACCGGTATAATACTGGTATAATTTTGATACCGATATTATTCCATCAAAGCTATACCGAAATCGAAATAAATACCGGTATTTTTTCGATTTCTATAATGGTGGGGCTTATATAGGGTTGTATAGGGCGTAGGTACAACCGAAAATACCGGTATAATACTGGTATAATTTTGATACCGATATTATGCCATCAAAACTATACCGAAACCGAAATAAATACCGGTATTTTTTCGATTTCTATAAGGGTAGGGCTTATATAGGGTTATATAGGGTGGAACGTACAACCGAAAATACCGATATAATTTTGATACCGATATTATGCCATCAAAGCTATACCGAAACCGATATATTACCAAAAACCGAAATAAATACCGGTATTTTTTCGGTTTTTATAAGGGTAGGGCTTGTATAGGGATATTATAGGGCGAAGGTAAGATTTTGATATCGATATTACACCACAAGGTCCACAATTCCCCAGAAATAAACTTCTCAGATTTCTTTACCCTAGCATTCGAACCGACTCGTCGCGATACCCAGAGCTAGCGATCGTTCGAGGAAACACCGACGTGTTATCCAGGTGAACGAAAGGCCACAATTTCCGGAACACCAATTTTTCTCCAAGTGTCCCGTTTTATTCTACGAAGTGCTTGTCATTGGGGAACGACAAAGTCGGGAGTAGGTATGAGGCTGCACCTTCCACCATCGCGGAATAACGACATTAATAATGAATCACTCGAATCACGAGTTTTACGATCGCGAGCTGCTCTGGCATACAGGTGGTGGGCGGCTGTCGAAGGTCTGTGCCAGAGCCGGGGCACGACGGTGTGTCGCGAAATCGATTCACGTCTGATTCTTTTCGTCGCGGCGCGGAATTAATGTACGCCACGTGGTTCCAGGAACGTGTGACGTTAATTGCAACTGGACAACAAGATGGCTCCGGAACGCCAGATCAACACGGATATCGTTTATTTTTTCGACTACTCGATCGAGGCTCTTCTGTAGCGAAAACCTAGAGGTTCTTTTTCACAGGAAAAAAGATGTTTCTACAATTGGAATTTGTGACGATTTATGTACAGAATACATTGTATACATACCGATTTAAGTACCGATAAGAGAACAATCTACGATTTTCCCAGGACTAAATGCACAGAGAGCCACCTAGACGGTTTTCGAAGAGTTTCATTGGCTGATCGGTTCGGTCTTCCTTTAGAGTGAGTCATCCCCCTTCTCTTGTTTTTCCTCGATGGGAGGATTGAAACTGGTCTCCGCCTACTGATGATGAACTCGTTAGGCGATGGGGGAATAGTTACAGTGCAACAGAAAATATTTGCAATGAATGTAACTTAAAAATTAGAGACATGTAAGAAGCGTTGTGTCGTCACGATCAAAGTGACCGCCGTCTAGTATGTCATCCCAATAATATAATAGATTCGCTGAGTAAAAGGGACCCGGAAAACTCGTCTAATCGCGAGGAAAAAGGAACGTTTTTCCTCGGACCCCGTCGGCTTCGTGCAAAGAGAAGACGGCCGTAGACTATAAAGACAAATAGCGACGAAACGAGCCCAACGAGGCCTAACGACGTGTATTTTGCATCGGTCATTAAGACACGACCGTTAGTGAAACTTCTAGCCTCCACGACGGGGGTAATTCCGACGTCGGCTAGACAAAAGGACAACGTAGTCGCCGCTAAAGTAACGCTTATCGCGGCTCGTGAAAGCCCCGTTTTTCTTGCGTAACCGCAACGTTCGCCTCTTCTTGCTTCGTCCTATATTTTCTTGTATCATCGTTCGCGAGCCGAGGAACCGACCGAGATAGGAGACAGAGTACTCGCCATTTGTGTACATAATTTATAGGTTCTGATAAAACGAATTCGTAGAATATAATGGAAATTTTAAAGGTTTTTACCATACTTCTACTGGACAGTTGATACTCTGACATTTTACGCCATTCTTTTGCGATACGAAGGGTTGAAAAAGGATATATTTTATTTTTCGATTCAGTGATACTCGCTTTAAAATGGTCTGGGGTGGGTAATACAGTCCCATTTTTTGTTTTCGATCTGTGGAATTCATTCCCCCTGGTATTTATTAATTTATACAGGGTGAGTAACCTAACGTTTGCACATCAAATATCTTTGTTTTTAAAGATACGTCAAATGTTCTAAGGACAAAGTTGAATGGTTCAATGGGGCTCACGCGACACCAAACAAAATTTTTGTTTTTATGTCACTTTTTTAGAGATATCGAGGTCACCTTCATTTTTCAAAACGGAACCACCCTTTCTTTAAACACCTACAATAACATTCCCTTTCCTTAAGAAGTCAGTGATTATAATTATTCGATGGTCATTCAAGGTCACGAAACAAAGAGTGGTCGCGTTTAAAAAAATGAAGGTAAAAAAAAAAAAAAAAAAAAATAATGACAAAAACAAAAATTTCTTCGTCGAAAAAATCAGACGATAATCGAGAGGAGTCTGTAGTATTAAAAGAACGAACATGTGGCTGGGTCCAAATGGATCTGAAGATCGCAGCAGGGTTAATATTTCCTAATGATGATCGACATTGATATATACGTCCCCAATTGCAACGAAGGGGATGTGAAGCAGCCGCCGCTCGATCATTAAAACAAAATGAAGTAACACCAGCCTGTGTCGCGCGCGAAACGGGGGTCGTGTTCCGGTTCAAGTGTTAACGATTCCGCGCCCGGGATAATTAGGATGTCGCCTAGACCGTTTATTTTCGTCGCAGCAAAGAAAACCAAGGGATGGGGCGGGGGTGTCGAGAGGTGGTGGATTTTACGCGAGGGCGAAAGTGCGGCTCGAAATGGCTCCAATAGACCCGGCCGGTTTCAATCGTAAGGGGGAAATGAAAGGATGAACCAACGACAGCGGCGAGCAGCCCTAATCTGACGAGCCGCTGATTGGCGTTTATGCGCGGGGACGAATTTAACGGTGCCACGCAGGAAAATTCAACGATCTAATTAAGGCCGTGTCTGATATCGCGTATTTTCACGATGAGATAATTACCACGTCGCGACGACTATTCCGCTTCCAGCGACTCGACACTTGGAGGGGGAGGAATTCCCTCCCTCTCCGCGTAAAATAGCCGCGTTGAGATTCCCGGATCTGATAGAGCTTTTGATCCTGCTATACAGTGCACTTCATTTTTGTATGGTTAACACTTTACTGTCCTAAAATATCACCTTTCTGTTGAACTAGTTTTATTCAAAGAACATTAACGCCGGAACTATCGAAGCAATCAATATAAGGTCTGGGTTAGGAATCGTCTCAATATCAGTGCTAAAAGATGGACCTAACAAAATTATAAATTTATCTATAAAAAAACTGAAGGTAACGTTGAGAACTCTGGAACAAAAAGGGTTGACAATAAATTTAGTACAATCATCTCAAAGTTCTTCTTGAATTGTGTTATACTAATCAATACAAATTTTCGATCATGGTTTCGTGGCCCACCCTGTATACAAAAGGATTGCCGCAACATAAAATGAGTGTGTGATTCGAAAACATGATCATATCGGTCGTATATGTTTATACGAACGTGTTTTGTTTATTTTAATGCGCTGAATCAACCCCTTATAGTTCACGCACGCAACGAGACACCCTGTATATCTCACGTCCTGCGCAGACACCGTAAGGAAAGAATCACCGCGGAGAGATCGAGGCCGATGATAACGCCGCCGCCGACGACGATCCACGGGTTTGTCCGTCGTAACGACGATCCTCTCGTTTAGGCTCACGGCCCTAATTCGCGTCTAGCCGCGATAATTAGTCTGGTTCGGGATCGTCGGGCCAACTACTGCGACGCGTCTATCGTTTCAATTTTCGTTCACACACTCCTTGAACTCTCGGATTACAGTAAATCCTCGATGAGTGTTCGAACGTTTCTCGACACTGAACATTAAATATTTTCAACAATCAATGAAGATCGAAAAACCCAAATGTTGTATTTTTCATCCACCATAGAAAACAATGTCAGTTCATATTTAATTTACCAATGGCGATCGATTATAAATTATTCGATTATCGACAATTTCACGATAAAATAATTCTAATAATAATTCGAGAAATAAAGTGGAAGATCGAGTTCGAAGGATCGCCTCGATCTTCGACTTCTTTATTAACAAATTTTCACAAATTCACCCGGAAGTTGTTGCACGCACGTGTCCACGAGTTTCGTTCGCGAAACGTATTGCACAAACGAGACAATTTCAAGTAGGTCAATCGACACTCAGGAATTGCTTCGTTTCGATTTCCGAAACGAGAACTCCGAATATCGCACAACTCCGTATATTTCGCGTATTTGTTTATCGTCGGTTTCGAAAACTGTGACGTACATCCTTGTCCCATACGGTTTCGTAACACCGCGTGTCGCCTATCAAATTTCATTCTGATCAGCGATCGAACGTGATCTCGTTTGAACCCAGAAGCGATTATTTCTTTTCGGGGCTGTCGATTTCCGTTTGATTCTGATTATTCAGCGCACCTGTATCGAAAGCACGTTCACCTTGAGCAGATTTCGTTAAAAAGAATTCAAAAGCATTGCCTAAACATGGCGTGAACGTTTAAAAAAAATGCCCGTGGAATTCAGTGAAATCTTATCCAAATTGATATGGAAACTTCTTTTACATTCAGAAATGTTTTCGTAAAAAAATATCTGCTTTTAGCCCGTTTAGTAGTTTTTCTTAAATATCTCAATATTTCTAATTCTGCACTTAAGGGGTTTCTGAAATAAACGATTCGACTATCCTATTGGTTGACAATCCAATATGGAGGATCTTGGAAAAAGAATCCTGTCGTTTTCCAATATTTCACAACTTTTCAATCGAATGCGCAGTCTAGTGTTATTATACCAGTCTATGGTATAAAAGTATCCAAAGCTACGTTAAGAATTACATTGAAAAGAGGTTAAGGTATCCATCGAGTACCGATCGTCTTCAAAACTGGCGAGACTAGGCAAAAAAGAGGCGGCAGCCCTTCAGATCGAGATCACGACGGAGGAGGAATGGTCGCAATTGTTGAGCCGAAAAGGTCTGATACTAGCAGACGTGTATTCCGAATGGTGTGGACCGTGCATAGCCATGGCGAGCACGTTACGAAAAATCAAGATGGAGGTCGGAGGCGACACGATTAACTACGCGATCGTACGAAACGACAACATCGACGATCTCGAGAGATTTCGTGGCCGAAGCGAACCGGTGTGGATGTTCATACAGGACGGGAAAATGGTGAATTTAATGTTCGGCGCGAACTGTCCGCATCTGCGGAAGCTGCTCGTTCTGGAGATCCGCAGAGTCCAGGCGAACGAGGAACCGGAAATGCAACTGGACGTGAAGACACGGACGCCGATGGAGGAGATTCTGTGGAAGGAAGAAGAGGCCATCAGGTACAATACAATTTTCAACGTGAAAATCGACTTATGTTTTAATAGAAATGACAGTACAGAGTGAACCAATAAGAACTTTTCTCTCTATACAAGGTGTCTCAGGTAACTTGATCACTACGAATAATGACTCACTTTATGAAAATTTTGAGACGTGTAACCTAAATTGCATCGATGGACAAATCTCATAAGATAAACGAATATTCGTTTTTATAATGTTGTATTGTAATTGATGAACAATTACACTCCATATTTCGTCTGATCTTCGAGGTTTAAGGTAAACTCATGGTCACGTTTCTATAGATCGTTGGATTCGTCTTTTTCTCGCTCACAAACGCAACATTACAAAAACGAATTCACTAACCTTGAAAAAACACAAGGTTACTTTGATATCTCGGAAAATATAAGATATAAAAAAAGATTCCACACAGAATCACATATCCAGGTAGACGAAATAATGCTGGAATTTCTTTTTGTTACCCACAGTATTAAATAACAAAATTCAATGACATAAATTGCAACTTAAAATCTTGCATTAATGCAACATTGATTCTTAATGGGTTAATTCGTTTAGTACGTTTCTAGCTAATCAGTTTCTTTTCTTTTTGTATCTTCTGTTAAAAACGTTTTCAGTTAAAAACGACACCCTCTGTCCATGCGTAAATAATAACGTTTATAAATAACTAGATGCGATCGTGTCCACGCTAAGTTCTCACTCTTTCTGTATCTATTTCGAGCGCGGACACGTGAGTCCTGTCGCAGTCGCTCGCGGATCGTTCGCGCACAGGCGAGGAGAGAGAATCACGTGTCGCGCGTGTACGTGCCGCTAACGCGTCAAAAGCCACGTTCGTTCGCTTTGCCCACGGCTAATTAGCCGAATAACCGAACCGGAAAGTTCGCGGTAGGTAATCCATCTCTGTTTGATTTACTTGCGTTTGCGTCGCGTGACCGGACGAGAGTCACGTAACCGGGTTCTACGACGAACCTTAAACCATACGAAACGGAAAGTCAGTTAACATTAGAGCTACCAGCATTGAATATATACTAAATAAAATTGCATATATATACATTAATACTTGTAATATACAGGGTGTAATAAAAATGTTGAAGGACCGGGAAATGGGAGATTCGTGAGGTGATTTGAAAGAAGGTTTTCCTTAGCGAAAATGTTATCCGAGGGATTGATTTTGCGCGAAATTTCTGCGAGCAAGGAAAACGAAGGAGGAGCGACAACGTGTCAAAGAGGAGGCCGAGAGGCGGGAGAAGTACGAGGCGTTCTTAGCGCAGATGATGTTCGAGCTGTGCGAGGAGACAGCCCTGGTCTTCTATCCTTGGATATTCAGGGACGAGGAGGGCCGTCACAGGGACAAGTACGGCAGCCCTCCGTACACCGATCTGAGCACCGGCCTCTTCAAGCAGAACTTCGATATCGCCGAGGAGCAACGATTGTATTTCAGCGAGAATATGATCGAGAGTATGTTCGTCGAGAGCAACGTCGAGATCACGAAAGAATTGATTGCAGGTGTGTACAGGAATCCCTTACCTATTTCCTTTTCTTCGACCCATTTTGGTACGTGGAATATTCTAAAAACATTCTTCAGACTGTCGTGATAGTACTAGTTTTATTGGACTCGTCACGAACCTGGTTCGTGAATCATTGGAATCTGGGGGTTGATCAGATGCACCAAAATGCTAGACGAGCATTCGATTCAGATCGTGTTGCGTTGGCCTGTAGATCGATCATAACGATGGTAGCAAACTGGTCCCTTTTTACTGATCATTGTCATTGTTACTAGTATACGTTGTTATCGAAAGAATCAGAAATGTTTTTGCGAGGAGTCACAGTAAGGTCTTCTTAATCGATAACTGATAAGATCCTTTGTACACCGTTTTTTCTGCGGTATCACTGGAGTAAGGAGGATAAACGAAGGACACTTATCCTCAGGATTAACCGACGGTAGGACTGTAGCGATGCGATTGAAAGGCAGACGACCCCATTCCGATTGGCCAGTTCCCTACCCGCACGAGTGCCCCAAAGGTACATTAAGGTGTCCCACGCGAGCCATCAACGATGTCGAGGATTACCTCTTGCACCTGCTGAACAGCGTCAAACCTTTGGTTCACGATACGGCCGTTATCCAGAGCACCACTGAATCTTACATGCAGCGGCATGTGCACGTGCACGAGCCTAATCCCGAGAACGAGGAGGACATGCACCGTGTCCATCCGGCTGCTTGGACGCCTCCGCAGGTATCTTTGCGTCGAAGACGTTAGAGTAAATCGTCGATAAGTTTTTGCAAATACACCTATCTGTTAGAGGATTTCAAGACGAATTCAGTAAGTATCATAACGTAATATGTGTACCTTTTTTTGGTAATTGAATTTTTGAAAGAAAATTGAAGGTGATCGTGAAAAATCATGGAAAAAAAAGAGTTGACGAAAAATTTGCTATAACCACGTTAAAGCTCTCTTGAAACCATGCAATACCTGATAAAAACATTTTCGATCGAACTGCTGATAAGAGAGTAATCTCGACTGATCACGATTCGTGGTTCACCCTGTATAACTAGGTATGTACCTTTAATTAAGTATATCTACAAAACCATTAAGTAATTACGACTGATATTTCACACATATCATTAGAAATATGTATTTCATCATCCTACGAAAGATCGATAAAATCAAAGTGTTAGAGTTGAGGTCTTTCATTGATGAATTACTGTACTCAATCGTCTCTCGAGAAATGCTCACGAAAAAATGAATCGGAACGAAAATTTGTGTCAATCTCCCAAGGACACTCTAACCTCCAATTCCAGTCGTTTCGCATTATAAACTCTTGTCTCCACGTTCAAGAATCATTTTTAATCATTCGTCGCAGTAAACATTTTTCTCGTTTAAACCACCGTGGGAATATATTCGATCAGCGTCGTCGTTGTTCGTCGACAGGCGAGAAGCAAGGTGCACGTGTCCTCTTCCAGAACTACATGGACCGAATGCACCCGTACGAGGAACCCACGCCGCCAGCACCGTTCTGCGCGTTCAAATTTCCCGCCCAGCAGTTCGCGGTGGTTTACGAGACGTGCGCCCTATTCTCAGACGCCGTCGAATATTTCGGCGCGTTCGAGTTCGACAAGCCGCCGTTCGCCAGACGAATCGCCTCCTCTCCCGAGGACTATCAAAACAAGGTTCTCTTGGCTGTATTATTTCTTTCTCTTTCTCCTTTTTTCCGAACGATCAAAGGAACGTTGAAGGATCAATAGGAAATCGTACCTGAACCTCTCCTGCTCCTCTTTCTAAATACAGTGAATCTCTGATTAATACTCGAAACTGGGGATCAATGTTGATAAAAATTAGAAGCCTGCGTATCGGTAGGACAACATTGATACAACGATGAAAGTTCTTTTTTTTACTTTTACAAATTCATATTGTGAGTTACAAAAATGTTGGTTTCTAGGGACCGACTTTGAAAAAATCGCCAGCTTCGTGTGTCTTAATAGAAATTTTAGGGAAGTCGTTGACGTATTACATTACACGATTGACTGGTTCCAAGGGGGAAGCCCCCAGTACTAGAGATAACGCAGAAGCATTTAACGTACAGATCTGCCCGCGCAGTTATCGAGAATTCACTGTAATCGACAGAACGTCGGAGAATCGATCGAAGAATCATATATCTGACTATCTACTTCTTCTCTTTTCGAAACGATCGAAATAAAAACAGAGGATCAATAGAGAATTAATTTCCGATCAAGGTGAAACATAGGACCGGCAGCGAGATATTTGTAGTGATCCCACGACGGGTGAACGACGAAGTTTTCCTATCGTTCGCCAGCATCGAACCGTACTTCGTCACCGAAGACAACGAGAAGGCTGAAGCGATGATCGGTGAATACTTCCCGGAGGGTGCCAAGGACATGCTCGAAGCGTTCGCGGAAGTCGCGGAGGAAGAGGAAGAGGATTACGAGGAGGAAGAGGACGTCGAAGAGGAAGAGTTGGAGGAGGTGGAGACGGAGGAACCGGAGGAGTTCACGGGAGTGTTCAGTTTCACTTGAAAGTATGCCGGGGGCGTAGCGTTAGTATTTTTAGGCTTGTTCCGGGAAGACAATGCTCATTGGGTATTAATCCACGTTTACTGTCTCTGTGTTCTGTCAGATTCAAGTTGCTCGGTGGCTCGGACCTCGACGGGCTTCGGTGCTCGAGTGAATTTAAACGCGTGAACCGGACGCGGTTTCTCCATTCCCTGGAGCGTTTTATACGGTCTAAAGAATTTCTTTTGCCCGTGTTCTAATTGATCCGAATAATGGAGGGTTCGAACGTTGTTGTTCGAATTTAACCATCCATTACGCCATTTTTAGACAGTTTCTTCTTCAGAAAATATATTATTCTGTCATGTGTAGGTAAATTTAATCGAGGCTCCATGACTTATTATGTCGAGGAATTTGCAAATTTAAGTATTTATCTCTTCGTTGTATTAATTCACTTTATTAAGGTGAGGTTTAAAAAGGATACACACCTGTTCGTTGTTTCTTCCGTGCACCGTGGCCAGTTTCATCGAGGGAACCCTGTACGATCGATCGGGAATTCCGAATAATTCCATCGAGCCTTTCCGTCACACTCGAAATTCCATTCTTCGCGCGTTTCGGCAGACTCGTGGATGAGGTGGAGGAGTAGGGGGAGGGACGATCATACTTGAATATTCGCTGTTGTTGGCAACGGGTTTGCGTAACTCTGGCAGAACTCCAGCCGGCACCTTGCTGTTCTAGAGGTTATATTATGCACCTGCCCTGCTGCCAATATTTTTTATCCTCGGATCGGCCAACACGAGAGATGCCAAGATCGCCTCAAAACAAAGCGGTTATCCCTTTGCGTATACAACGCTCGATTCTCTCGATCGACGAAGCCGTGGGTCAATTTTAGAACCTCGTTCCTTTACTCGTGGTCAAGGTCTGTCATAACGGATCTATTTTTCTGTTGAAAAACAATCTGAAAGTGTTACCCCCTGTGAGGTAGAATGGCCAAATTTAACCCTTTGCACTCAATTGTCCCCTCTGAAGGGACAAATCATTATACAATTCAATGCATTAAAAAGTTCAATGCAACGCTGTTTGCATATTGTTTACAACCCAATAAAATCCTCAACCCTCGGACTACGAACGTTAGTGGCGTCTGGGACCGTTTGAAACCATTTGTTTCCGTCCTTTTAAATTTACTTTCGACAACAAACATTAAAAAACACTTTTTTTTATATGACTAAATATGGACAACTGCTAGCTTAAATTATACTTAGAAATCGTTGAGCTAGAGACGGTTTTTAAACACTCGGGTCAAAATTGACTCGGTAACCGTACTCCAAGGGTTAATAAAATAAATTACGCATTTATTCAACTTCTGTGAATCACTTCGTAAATATCTATATTTGCATATATTTCCGCGGTCTAGTGATAAATGTTTGGAAGGGAAGTTCCGAAGACAAAGCTAAAACCATTGAATTCACCGGATATAATTCGCGGTGCGTCACACGCGACCGGTCTGCAAACGACACGCGACACTCGATCCGTCGAGAATCCACGTCTCCCCTTCCGTCGTCGCGACGACGACGACTAAATTTCGCCAAGTGAACCGAACAATTGAATCGTTAGCCGGCCTGGGGGGACGTTAGTCACTCGCCGCGTTAAATTTTCCCGAAATCGGCCATTCCGATTTATATTTTAGACGCGGCCCGCCCCACCCAGTGGTTCAGAATAAAAATTCAGCAGTTCGTACGCTTACTCAGGTGAAGCAATAAAAAATTTCGAAAAATATCTTGAGCCGATATATCGGCTTTCTATGTTCAAAAATGTCCTATTTAACAAATTATCGTTTTTAACAATTTTTCAAAGTAATTGGAGCTTCAGATGTTCTTCGCTTTTTCATTAAAGTTAGAATGACCTGCGTGCTTTTTACGGCTCTGGAAACAGTCTACTTTCTTTATCCCAACTGCTTTTCAGATGATTTTATACTTTACATGATCCTATGTAACATCTACTACGTTAGATAGCCCCAAGTTATTTCTTGAAATACAGACAGAAAAATGAACTTTTACAAAAAGCCGTCAAGCATGATTGATGCCAATCACGCCAGCGTGATTGCTCTTTCGGAATCATTAACAGTTTGTAACGACAATAATGGCGATGACGAGTATCATGTTTAAATTGTTTGTGCCTCAGTTACGTACGTGTAAATTATCTTTGAAGAAAAACCATAAAATAAAAACATGATTCAAACCGTTCCCGAAGAACGGCACAGAGAAATGATAAAACCTCATTTTTCTCAAATTTTTTAGAATGTTGTTTACGACAATTACGCTAAGGCGGTCAGTATTATTTATGGTAACAAACTTAAGGTACCATAAGGGTTAACGAACAGTTTCAAGGAATATTATCACGCCGCCCAATCTCTACTGCCCATTCGAGGGGCATTTCCTCGTTTCTTTTTGTTTATGTTCCTTATATTTTGATTCCGGTAGCGCCGGAGGCTGTCAATTGCTTAAGCATCGGTAATTATTGCACAAGCATTACATAAGTAAACAGTCCAGGATTGAAGCGGGAGGAAAAGAGTGACAAAAAGGGGTGGCGGGGGAGGCGCAAATTACAGTTACGTCGGGCAATTCACGTCCATCGCCGCGCATTACCGGCCATTAACGACGCGCCTCGTCTTCTTTTCTTCATTGTTCGCCGCGATTTCCATCGACGCGACAATTCAAGACCGTTTTTCGCCAATCGTGCGAAAATTACATGGGTTTACGGCATGGGTGAGGATGATAATCAGCCGGATAATCGTTGATCGCTTCGATGCGATCGAGTCGCTACAGATTGTAACTTGTGAATAACAAACTATTTTTTTTTAAGCTTCGGTTTATGTTTTCTGCTTGATAAATCAAAACGCCTGCTGTGGATTTAACGATTCAGATTCAATAGAAAGTTCATTCGCCGCGACGAAAGGCCCGCGGTTCGCGAAGATAAATTTACACGCGACTCCGCGTCGCCGATGGCCTCGGTTCCCGTAACCCTTCCGTTTCGTTTTTCTCTCTACGATTCTGCTTTCACTCCGTTGTTTTTTTTTTCTGTTTCGAGTAGTCACAAATAGGAACCAGGCTCCGTCATCTCGTGTTCACCCGACGAAATTAATGGCGTCGCGACGCCCGACGCTGATTTACAGTGTCAAAGTTCGAGCCCGACGAGTGGCCCGTTTAAAAAAAAGAAACACGTCGCTTTTCCGAGCTCGTCCTCGACCGATCGACCATGAAAATTTATTAGTTTGCTCGCAAGATTCCTTAACCCTAAAACGGCACCCTTTCATTTTTTCGGCGTCAGTAATACCGTGGAGGTCGCAGGCGACCCAAAATAAAATCTTAATATTTCAAATATTATTTAATATTTTCCAACTATTCTTCTTTAATTCTTCTTTAAACGCTTTAGGAAATAATAACTGCACAGTGTCATTTCTTGTTTAAAAAATGGTTTAAAGTTTATTTTCACGTCTACAACAAGATTCAAATTTTTCGGGGTCGCCGGTCACCCCAGGGGTGGCGTTCCAGGGTTAAATCGCACGAATACTCGAAATCAAACATTCGAAGATATGTAGTTTAGTCATATTAATATATTATTAACGACTCGCGCGGTGTAGCCTGCAGATTTTATGCGTTACTTGTATAAAGGGTGTCCTTTTTTAACTGAAAACGATGGAATATCTCGTAAACAATTTCAGATCTGAAAAACATGTTCTTACAGAAGTTATTTGGTATGGAGGAGGACATTATACAGCATAAATAATTTTTATTTGCAAGTAGAAAATTTTATGCATTTATACCCTATAGGGCTCTGCGAAATACAATAAAAAATCCAACGAGTTTTCTATTTTACTCTGAATCCAATAAGATACTTAAGAAGGAAAAATTAAATTACATAGAATAAATTACTTCAGAAACTTTGATATTCCATAAAAGTCCATAGTGATCTCAGATGTGCGACCAAATTTTACGTAACCGTGCTACACTCTATCCGACTACCAAACATATCACTAATTTACAACTGTACATTACAATGTTATATTACAACTACACCCCGATATATTTCCTAATTAAACCGCTCTAATCGTGAAGCTTATAAAAAAAGGGAGTCTTTCGTTCCTTTTCAAAGGTCACCACAAACGTGTCCATTTCTGTATATCCAATCCAACAAGATCCTGCAAGAAACAAATGTCTTTTTAATTCACCGCAGGATTTGCATGAGATATCCCCGGCCCGTTTTTCTAATCGGTAAATGAACACCTCGAGGGCAGAAATTGCACGGGACGATCATCAATCTCGACATTGGAATCGCCGTGTCGAGCGGAAAATTAGAAAGCGTTCCCCGAGCAGAGGAAGCGTTTTAGGGGCCTCGAAGGCCCTCTCGTGCGTTCCTACTAGGCAAAAGGTTCGTTTGCATACCGCTCGTGTGGTTGCCATAGAAAATTACAGGCCTGTTCTGCCCGTGGAGGACTAAGCTAATCACCGAGGAGAATCAACAGCCAGAATCGCTGCTGGCAAGGTGAGACAGGGAGCTCCATTTCGCAGTAGCGACGCGTGTTTCCATAACGCGGGATTCCGTAACGAGATTGAAATATTCATGGATGAAACCGTTCTTTTTCTTCACCTTTTTTTTTTTTTTTTTTTTTTTTTTTTTTTTTTTTTTTTTTTGTTTGTTCGTCGTCGACAGCATCTTGGCGTCTCTGTGTCATGTAAATTTTTGTAATTGGACCCTGAAGCTTTTCGAACGACCAACCTGTTTTTCCCGCGAGGTTGTCATTTAGTTCGAGACTTCCGGATGCGAAACGTGAAATATTATTACCGCCTTCTATTCGCGTCTTCTATTTACACAATACTCTTCGATAAGGTATGAGAACATAAGTACCCTGCACGAAGGACATTTTAATATTCCAGAGAAATTACACACTTCCCAACACTTTTTGTTCGATACCTTTGAAACGACTTTTTAACCCTTTATTTCCTGTCGGTACATTATAGTATTACCTGCGGTACTATATAAAGGCTGATATAATTTAATGGAGGCTTATCGCTTTAGAGACTATATTTGGAACACTTCTTGACGATCGGCAGTACGGAAATTCTAAAATTCGAGAAATCGTATTAGTATGACTACTAGAAAAATATTAAAAAAAATGTTTTAAATAGCGTTAAAACGAGTATCGGTATTTAGTTTTATGAAAGAAGTTTTTGTACAAGATTCGAAACAGAAATTCTCTCGAAATCCTCTGAGATGCTAGAAAATGGTTCCAGCACTCAGAGGCACCATATTTGGCTGTTTGAATAATAAAAAAATACAAAAAATAAAAGAAACCATATTTGAACAGATTTCAAGTATTTGAAATAAAAATTGCGATAAAATAAGATAACAATAATATACTTCAGGTCTTAAAGGGTTAAGTTCAGAGTGGATGGACAGCAAGTGAATATTTAACTTCTATAAATTTTACAATTACGCAGGCTGTCCAAATGACCGTATAAATCTAAACAAACTATAATTCACTACCAAAAAACCGCGACGAATTTATGCATCCGTTCGCGCGCGTCTCAGAACGTGCCGAAACCGACGGATGGGGTGACACGCGGCGAGGTGTTAAGAATCAAATATTGAAACGTTTTAGACCGCAATTTCGGACGAATTAACAAGTCTTGGGGTCGCGCGGACCGATCTGCCAAAAGAGGAATCCTAAAGACTTGTCCAACAAAAAGGAAAAAAAGAACTCATCTTTCGAACCTCGCCTCGAAAAAACATCGTAATATACAAATAACAAGAACCCGACCGAATCGTTCGACCATCACGATTCGAGTCGCATAACCCTTTCCTGGGGGAAACCCACTGTTGCCATATGGCTAAATATTCTAAATTACAAAATAAATAAATCTTCTTACAATTATTACACATAACTGTGACACAAGTAAGAACAATTGTCGACTGGCAACAACTAAGAAATGGCATTAAACAACCTTGCAAAATGTCAAAATGTTCTTGTAAATCATTTCTATTCGTAATTGTTCGATAATTTCGGAATGAAAGTGTTAACCCTCTGCGGTCCTATATCAACATTCACTGGACAGATATATTTCTTTACAATTTTCCAACTGTAATGTTCACAAATATTATCCTGATACTTCTTAAATTTATAAATGGATTATTGAATATAGTTATTAAAATCCTATGGAGTTATATGACACTTACACAGCTGGCTGTTTAAAAACGTCTAAAATACTTTGGGACCGTAAAGGGTTTATTAAAATGTTCACGGAGCCTATTCAGGCGCTATTTTCACGCATGGATTTCGTCGAAGTGTTCTGGTCTAGTGGCGTAGTGAATGGCACCCCGAGAAAAATAGCGCGCAATTTGAAAAGCTCGTGGGGGGAAGCAGGAGGGGCTCGATCCACGGCGGGTCGGTCGATTGGTCGATCGATCCTGGGATTCGCGAGTATCCAGCCTCTCTGCCCTACCACCGCGATTTTCGCATCGTTTCGACTGTGTACAGCCTCCAATGATCGGCATTCTATGCCCCTTCTCGTGGCTCGATTTGCGTTCGTGTGCGGCAGACACCAGCCCTCCAAGTTTGAAGGTCACGGCGACACTGACGCGGGTCGCCGCCGTGCCGCCACCACTGTTTCGTATCTGCGCGCCGAGCCGCCGGGTGAACGGCTCGGCCGCTGATTGGCCGACGGCGTGTGCAGTGGGGAGGCTATATAGAGGGCGATGCCGCCGCCGCGCCGTTAGTTTAACGCGTGCCTTCAGCCGGTTGTGATTTCTATCGTTGGTGATTCTCCGTTGAGAATCTTTCACGTTTATCGTCGTTATTGTCGAACGGAATCCTTTGTGCGTTCAGTGTATTCAATAGAAGAGTTCTCATCGAACGATTCTTGCGCGACGAATCGAAGAACTTGTGCAAGACTGTTTGGTGTTCACCACTCTTTCGGGGAACAGTTTGACCATGGACAGAGTATCGAAAAGGACTTTGGGAGTACGAAAGGTATTTTGATGTGCGATTGGAACAAAGTAGTGGATCGTTAAGAATTATCGTTTGGTATAACGGGACTTTCGTGGTGGCTCGTGGACGGCTCGAATGAGTGATCGTCGATCCTGGGACACGGAGGGAACGGTGGTTGCGTGTCCGCCGATTGAACGACCAGATCCCGATTGAAAATCGATATCGAACGAGGGAACAGGATTTCGGTGCTGCCATGACAATGGTCGTCAACAAAATCAACATGTCGTCGTACTCCGCGCCGCGACGCACCTTCTTCTCGGGACTGCATACAAAGGTAAATAATTGTCACCGTTATCATTAATAAAGAATTATTCTTGTTTGTGGGTCTGGGTTAAATCGCATTCACGTACTGTATAGATTTTCTCGGTGGTTTGCCAGTGTATAAATTTATGTCTCTGGCCGGAGATACGGTTCACTAAGAGAATGTTACAATCCTAACGCTCTACCGCAGCTGGTTGAGACAATTGATCAGGAAAGCATTGTAGACTCTGTGGAAACTATGGCAATTGAAACTTGTTACGAAATAAATCTTTGTAACTACGATATTATCTCGAATCTATCACCAATGAAATTGTTCCATGCAGATAAATCAGTTTCATTGATTAGTCTTTGCCTACTTTTCATTCACACTTCAGTTCATCTCGAGTCCACGGTTTCTTTCTCTCAGATTTCTCGGTCTCTCTTGTGTTTCGTTTCTATATTTATCATAGTGTAACCCCAACTTCCGTAATGTCTGCATCGTAACTGATTTTGTTCTATTCCTGGAAAAAACCGAAATGTCCCATTTGAGAAAACGCCTAAATGTCCTATTTGGGGAAAACCCCTAAATGTCCTATTTGGAGAAATAATGCAAAGGTTCTGTCCCACTGAAAATTAAACGAAATCGAAGTAAACATTGAAGAAAATAAAACCAAAACGTCCTATTTGGGGAAATGAAACCAAAATTTTGTTCTATTGAAAATTAAACGAAATCGAAGTAAACATTGACGAAAACAAAACCAGAATATCCCATTCGAGAGAAAACAAGCCAAATGTCTAATATTTTTTTTTTTCAAAACCAAGGTTTTCTGTCTCACCGAAACTGAAACAAAATCGAAATCAACATCGAATGCATCGAGTCGAGGCCACGAAAAACGGGTTAGCTTTGTTATTCGCGTTTACAATCTGCTCTGGGGAGACATCGAATGATAGATCGTGTCGTGCTGTTAGCTCGCGAATACTCCAGAAATGGTGATGTAGTGTGGTCAACGGTCGTGTATACTCGGTCCCGTATTGTCCCGATTTTAGAGATAAGCTCTTCATCTCCAAATCCTTTTTGAGCCTCGAGTAGGTATACACGCTCATCGGATTAACGGTTCCTTCGCTGGTCGCGTCGTCCTTCGTCGCGAGGAATGCTTTCTCCAGACCTCCTGGCTCTCTACCATCGAAAATTTATTCACCCTGTTCGCGCGCGCGAACGGCTGCGTTTCCACTGCTACTCCATGGGTCAGTATAGTGATGGGCACTATCGACTAATTACTATTTAGTTGCAACATACTATCGATTATTTAGTCGATAGTTTTTAGTTGACTGAAATTTTGCTTTAATGATTATGTATAAATTATGCCATCAAATTTTCAGTATTATTGGTGTATTTACCTTTAAGATATTTATTAGTTCATAGATAGAATTTTAAAAATATAAATGGTAAACAAGTTTTTTTAAATAATTAGCGATATGACTTTATCAGAGAAGTTTAAAAGATTAGTTTACAAGGTAATGCATAAGAAAATATATTGAAAAATTACAATTAGTTTGCATTACGAAGAAAATAATCAAGATACAGTCAATATCTTGGAAAAATTAGTCGACTGAAAGTAGTAGTTGGTTACTATCGACTTAGTCGATAATTTTCAGTCGATGGTGCCCATCACTAGTCAGTTAGTCCGGTCACGTATCTCTCGAGAATCGGTGACCGCCGTATGTATATCTCCGCTTATGCAACCAATGGCGCGCGAGTATCGGACACCTTTTCGAAACGAGACAGAGAGCTCTTGGTCGCGACCCTTTGTTCCATTGAAAATGGATTATAGCGTTGTTCTCCTCGACCCAAGCTGTGTGTTTCTCGCCTTTGTTTTCTCAGGTAATAAACACCCCCCACCCTCCCCCGAAGCTTCCGAGAAAATGTGTGTTTCTTCTCTGGTTGGTGAAGAGGAAAACTAAACGGACCGGAAAAGATCTTTACCGTCGTGGATATTCTTTACCGAAGAAGATACAAAAAAATACACGATGTTACGGATGTAGATATTGCCAATTTGTTTTTCGTAGCCTGATACTTCGTCATTTCCGAATAGTTTGAACCATAATAATTAGCTTTTACCTTTAATCCATTAACAGTTTGTCCCGAGTGAGACTCTGTCACGGTGCACTCGTTCCCCGATTGGTCGATTTCTTTTCCACACTGTTACCTAAGATTTTCCTTTAGTATGTATATGCTTGAATAAATGATTTATTTTTATTTTTAGATTTTTATTGCTTCTCATTTAATTGCAAGTATCGATACCGATAATATCAATATTTTATTCCCGATATACATGTCCATCGATATCTTGGGCATCGATACGTATCGATACAAAATATCGAGAAATTTCAAATGTATCGCTACCGCTACCGAGCACCGAACCAGTACGAATCGAGCACCGAACTAGTACGAATCGAGCACCGAACTAGTACGAATCGAGCACCGAACTAGTACGAATCGAGCACCGAACCAGTACGACCCAAGCAGCTCCACTTAAAACGCTCAGTTCCACCGTCCGGCACAAACCAGGAACTTTCATTTGCCGTAACAATTATTTGAACCTGAATATTACACATTCAAAAAATTTCAAATCCTCGCCAGAATTCGAATTCTCTCAGCCACAGATACATATACGTCACGCGGTCGACCGTGAACGTGACCACCGAACGTCTCCCCGAACGACACGAAACAACCGCGACCAAGCAACCCGATTTCGTACACACGCTGTCGGTAAAAACGATCGGGATGTGCACATTATAGCTCTCTGTATTTTTTCGCTGATTTTGCTGGCCCAACGCCAAGTTATTTCGACGCAACACGCCGTCGCGCGCGTCTGGTAATCCTCTCGTCTGCGCGATACTCGCGGCGGCGAATCCCCGATGATGGCTTACGTAACTTGAAACCAGCGCACGGAGTTTGTTAAACTCGTTCCCGATCTCGTTGCCTGGAAAAAAATGGCTTCCACGCAGGCGCCGCGACGGCGACTGGGCCGGTCGTTACCGGAAATTAAACTGCGATTTCGGCACGAAAAATAGATCGAAAACAAAAGAATGAAAATAAAAAAAAAACTAATTCTTGCGTCGAATTTTTTCAATGTGTTCCGATCGTCGCAAAAGCTCTGCTGAGTACGCCACGTTGCATCCGTCGTCGGTGTCTTTCGAACCGGTCGGATTTAGGCCCGGTTAAATATAGATCGGCGGGAATCGTTTAAACGTTCCCGGCCGCGAAATTCCATCCTGGTCCCTCATTAGTCTCTCGCGGGCCACCGATTTGTATTATTTTTCCTTTCCCTCCAACCACCAGTTCGCTTTTATCGCTGCTGTTTAAACACGTCGTTCGCTTTGCTTCGCACCTAATACATTTGCTCTTGATGGCCGGGGGAGGATTCGTGGGAGACAAATGTAACGATTGGGAGAAAGATCTTGGGGCGGTCGAAAAATGTACCTTTTTTTTTAACTGAATTAATTATTTTTAGGTACTGTTATATATCATCAGAAGCACCCGCAAAACTCATTTCGACCAGTTTGTTAATTGAATAGTTATGATTTATTGAAAAATGGTTGATACTATATTTCAAACAGCTGTAGAGTCAACAGTTTTTTAAATTTTCTAAAATCCGTCGAGATATATTTATATGTTACTAAAGACTATAACATAGCTAGGTGTCAACAAAATCCGAAATGTTACTACAAATTTCCCAGACGTTGCTGGGTGATGTGAAATTCAATCAGTTTTAACACATTGGTTTTGTCAGTTCTTCATAAAATAATATTTTGCTTTAATTATTAGATCTGATCCTATACTTTTGGCCGTTAGTGCAGGCAAAAATGTACGTAAAAAGAAGAGTAATACAAACTCCTCTCGATTATCGTCCCGAACTCTGATCTGTGCCGGGACAATAATCTTACAGGAAGAAACGCTTCAGGCCCTCGTAACATTTTTCTCTGAAGCCCGAGGCTCGCAACAAAGTACGCGCTTGACAGGTTTCACGCCCCCTTCCCAGTAGTGTGGGGATAACGCTTGGACAATGATCGTGTAGAACAAGCCAGACTATAATCGAGATGAGTCTCTAGTCGCATTTGAAAAATTCTTTGCGTTGAAATAATGGCTTCGTAGTGGAGTCCTGGAGTTTGAAGACAAATTTTAAACGGCTCCAGGGTCCTCGAATTCAAAGGATTAAAAATGAACCAAACCCAGAAGACCGTGACCAATCTACCGTAGTACAATATACTGACTCATCGATGTTACCCAGTCGTTATTAAATTCCGTGTCTCTAGAAGTTTCGTGTGTTACGGTTTCGAGAATTTCGAATTCATTTTTCGACTTTTCGCCGTTTCATTTCTCTACCAGAGATTTCTTGATGAATCCCAGCGGCCATCTGTCACGAGGGGAATTCTATTTGTTCCTTTTCTTTCTCTCTAAACCCCCCGCCCCCCGTTTTTATTCTGGGTCGGGCGTTGATTAAATATGACGACGGGTTCGTGAATGGCAGGATCGAAAGCCGACCGCTCACGGTGCCGGCGATAAATTAAATAAAAGGGGAGGAGAGGGGAGTAGATCGTGGCACGCGACGAACGCTTTCGTTAAATGGATGTTTCGTGATCGTTACAACAGCATTAATATCAATGTGTCCCCTTTCGAAGGAGGATCCTTGAATCTCTGTGAAATACAATAAAAAACAAAACTTTCATTGGATCCAACGCGTTTTTTATTTTATTCTGAATCCAATAAGATTCTTAAACCATTGCCCTATAACATGTCGACGATTTCAAAATCGATTCAACCTAAAAAAATATTATCCGTTTTTCTTTGGCATTAATATTTCACTTTTTACAGGTGAAAATACAGTATGACAAGTCCAGAATTCTTTTTCGTTTCTGGGAAACTAATGACAATATAATCCTGGAGTCTGCAGACCTCAAAAAAATCGTAGGGCCAGGGATTAAGAGGGAAAATAAATTTCTACAATTGCTCTTGTCTTTAGCAATTACTTTAGAAATTTTTATTTTGCAAAAGAATTCACAGGCTAGTGACCAGAAACTGGGTCCGTAATGTTACGTACAGAATCGACGACTCGCGGTGTTAATCGTTCGCCGTGTATGGGATCTGGAAAAAGAAACGGGGACCCCTCCCTCCCCTCGAGGACGCCGTAAAAGCGAGCGAACGCGAGGCATAAAAGATTCATTTTGTCGGGGAGGTGACCCTGTCGACCCAGCATCCGCTCTCTGTGGGCGGCCCGCTTGCACGAGCGCGTTTCTCTCCTCAGTCGGTCCCTTTCCCGCCTGCTGCTTTCTTTTTCCATTCGGTGTATGTATGCGTGGCCCTCCTTTCGAGGTGAGGGCCGAGAAAAAGGGGAGGGTGGGAGGGATCTCGTTGAGACAATCAAGCGACAGCTCGTTAAATGTAACTGGTACTAAATTGCCGAGAGTTGGGAGACGTGTTCTCTGCGGACCCCCCGAGTCCCCAGAGGGGATTCTTTTATTCTCCAGCGACGAGAACGTCGGAGATATTGTCTTTAGGTCGATCGAGTGGCTGCTGGGAAAACTCTTTGTTTTAAAAGGCAGGAAGATACGAGCTCTTGAAAGTATAGTAGGATGGAACGAAAGAAAATGATCGAAGAACGAGGACTGAAGGGGGAAACTTAAAGTGGTGGTTGGGGAATTAATAGTAAATAAAGACGAAATAAAAGAATAGATTATTCAGAGCTTGCACGGGGAAAGAATGTGGACGTGTTTGGGCTGTCAAGGAAAATAGGTAATTATAGCTGGATCGAAGAAGTGGGTGGATATGGAGGGAAGATACTGAGGGGTAGTAACGTATTTGTAGACCATGATGGTGTGCGGTTGCAAAGGAACGGAGGACTCGAGAGTAGGCCATGTTAAAAGTAAAGAAAGTAATCGTATCGTGAATACAAGTTTGGGGAATAGGAGGAAGGAAAGTTCAAAGGATATCAAAAGAATAGGATTTTTGTTTAATTATTGAATTATAGATTTTTATAGTTGTGTGGTACAACTATAAAACCACCTCAAAATTTATAGTCCTTATATATCATGGTTAAAATAAAAACGAACCACTTATTTTTCTGGGGATTATAACCTATTCCTGAACATTTGGTTCAGTCAACACGGTTTCAGACATGGCATACTTGGTTCGTTTTTATTTTAACCACAATACATAAGAATTGAAAATAGTAGGGTAGTTTTATAATTATTCCACGCAGTGTGTAATATTTATATACGAGGCGAAAATGTTCGATTGGACTGAAAGAACAGTAACAGTAGAGATCCAGACGAAGTACTTGAATTAATAATACAATTAAAACAACCCATCGAAGTTTTACTGTAAATGGCGGCGTCACCATTGGTCGCAGAGTGTCGTTTCCGGCGGGGGTCGTTCTGAACACGCCCGGAAACGACCGCGAATAAATTCGAATCAGCCCTGTGGAAAGTGATTCCTGGAAGCGCATGGTTTCACGACGAAATGTTTGCACATATTACGACACTTTCACGAAAGCACGCGTGTAAACGGCGAAACCGGATGCGTTTAATCTACCGCCTGTGAACGACGCGCCACGCTGAGACGCCTCTCCCCCTCGAGAAAAAGAGACGAGACGCACAAACGCACACGCGCAGAGACACAATAGTAATTACCGACCGGGATGAGGAACTTTTGTTCAGCTTACGGATGAATGAACCAGTCGGGAATGAAAGAATTATTCACGCGGCCGGGGGGCTGGCTAGGGCGATCCTATTAATCGTGCGACCGAAGACGCAAGAGACCATCTCTTCGTCCCGCAGAGAAGGTTTTCAGATGAAAAAATGCGGGAGGTTTGTAAGAGTCGAATGTCGTTCGTTTTTCTGACGTACCTGGAATTGCGTAAAAATTTTTTAAACAACCTATTGCGCGCACTTCGTGTTTCGCGAATATTCTACCCTCGATACAAAGTCACGAGATGATTCTTGAGGCTTGTATTCGCGTCGTGGATAAGTTTTGGTCTAGAAACAATTGGAGTTGGACACTGAATTCACTGAATATTTCGTGTTTCTCTGCCATCGATGAACTGCGAATCCTTTATGCAAAAATTATTTTACGTTTACCCAGATAATGGATTTTTTTTTTGTATTAATGAACATTTATTAACAAAGTAATAGAACTGGACGACAGCTACCTTGGTATTCATTAGTTTTCGTATCGATTACTCGCATTTAATTGCATCGAATCATCCCTAATCACAGCTCGACTCTGTATCTGCGCGCTCTGTACTGTATCTGACCAGTTCGCCGTCGTCACGCGGCGTGTTGGGTGTCGCGCGTTCTACCCTGTCGAGTCGTGTTTCTGTTGTCGTAGAAATGTCACGCAGACCGTGCGGTTCGTAAAGAAAACAGCCGTCGTCGTGTAAGCAGTAGCAGCACCGAGAAATGTCACGTCGTTGACGCATCACAGCGATTCGCCGGCCGGTGGTGAGCGCGACAGGAACGATGGGATAATGACAACCGGCAAGATTACACACACCTCGCGAAACAATGGGGAGCCAAGCGCTTCGAGTGATTACGGTGTTCGAGAACGGCGGCGCACGTGTGTCGGTCGATGCCTCGACACGGGCAAGATGATACGTTTCGAGAAGGATGGTGAATTGCGCCGAGACTCGCCGCCACGCTGTTCCATTAGGCAACGGGGTGCGATGCTCGCTCTTTTTTTATTTCACGTCGAGAGACGTTCATTGCACAGGATGTCAATAAAATCGCGGGATACTTTCACAGGGTGGATTCTACACGCCGAACTAAGACGATAATGTCGTTGACTTCTTCTGTAACTATTTTCCGCTATACACAATACATAACTTTCATTCTTGTGTATTCTTATCTCATATTGTTAATTTTCTATATTCTTATATAGTTCTTTGTCTTCTGTTTTCTATTCTGTTACTTATTTTATCTTTAATCGCGCATTTCTTTCTACAGAATGGTAACTTTTCTGTACATTCTTATGAATATTTTTCTAAATTTCTTTCTTTTCTTTGTTTATTTTTTTTATTCTGTATATAGTAACATTTGAAAAAAACAAAGCCTGCAGGATACTAACCAACTTAATATTTCACCAACCAAATATTCTTTTCATTGTCACATTTAAAAAAGATATTCGGGGGTCACACTTAAATGAGACACCCTGTATTGTATCTGCGTTATCAGTGGTATATGCATCGTGAAAATCAATGTTCCTCGCTCTAGTCTCCGACGCGTTCACGAAGTTAGAACGAACCGGATAGACATACCAGGAGAGCAATTCCTAGAATACCTATTTCCCTCGATAACTGTTCGCGACGCGCACCCGAGCCTCCGTTTATCACTGTTTTGAGTATTTTAGATAGTGAAGACCCTCCAATCGAACGTGTACCCATGAACTGAAGGGTTTAGGTACCACCAGATGTACTCCCGAAGGGATTCAAGAATTAAACACAGAGACACTTAAAAAATCAGTGCTGGCTATTTATCCAGTAACCACTCAGAAACCGAGAGATCGAGAACATTAATCGATCGATTCCTTTTCCTTTCCTGCAGATCGATCCGGATTGAAATATCCCAAGAATTTCTATTCTCGCGCAATTTTAACGATTGAAACGTTTATGGTATCGATTGGTTCGCGCTATCGTGCCCGGTAAATGTGTCCCAGTTAGACGCAATTAAACACGGAAAGTCAGGCTTAATGGTCCCCCGTCCTTGGTAAATGGAAGAATCGTTTATCACGGCGAGACGCGGCTTTTACATCTACTAATCGGTAACGACTTCGTAACGATGTCATATCGGCTCGTTAGTCGGGTAATTAGCATCTCACTGGCACTCGTCGCGATTAAATATATCTCGTCCTTTTCTTTTTTATTTTTTTTTTTTTTCATTGTTCGACGTCCACACCTGAACCTCTCTCGACCTATCCACCGAGGTGCCCTCGTTTGTCATCGTATTTTTCATATTTACGATGCTGCTATACACACGGCCAAGGTGTCGCTGTTTACACTAATGAACCTCGCAAGATTTCCTTTTTTTTCTCTCTCGTAGCGTCGTACCGGAAGTCAGAACTCGTTCTTGTATTAGTTCCACGCATAATACCCGACGCGCATTAAGCTTTTTCAGCTGTTTCTTCTCGTGAATTTTTGTTTGTTTTTCTTTTTTTTTTTGTTCTCGTTTTATGCGCCCATTTGCAATGGACTATTCAAGAGGAGAACTCTATTAAAGAAACGATCGTAGGAAGTTTAAACGAACGGGCAACAATAGTGAGCGGTTTATATAGACGTGAAACTCGCGTTTTTTTTTTTTCTCGGACGTTTTACGAACCGGAACAATTGGACACGGTTTTGTAACGGTTTACGAGTCGTTCAATTAGAGATTTCCTCTATAAATTCACGTCGCCGACAGAACGCCGTTTGCCGCTTCGTTCGGGCACGAAAAAGGCGCCGACCAAATGTCCGTGGTTTATACCACGGGGAAAAAAATATACCACGGTGTTCCTTTTCCGTTACTGATCGATTCCATCTTTTTCTGATTCTATTTCTGCTAGCGCGCAATTACGCCTGTCGCGTTAATTGCGCTAGCGTCGCGGTTTTTGCGTCCTCGTTCTTGCTACCACTTCGATGGTAATGGGCATTTGTGTTGGAGTATAATCGGTCGACGCGTTGACCCAAATCTCGACTCCAGAGTGTATTAAGTAACATTTTTCAAACTTTCGAGGAAAGCAAATTAAAAGTGCAGAACTTTGGAACTGTTCGGTGGGAATTCAATTTGAAAAAAATCGCTATCTTCGAATTGTTGAATGGACTTAAGACAAGTCTCTCGATATGTAGAAATGGTGAACATTGCGTTAAGTGCCGTTAAGTCTTCCATGTCGTGGACTTTACACTTTGACTTGGAACAAGATTATGGACTTAATATCATTTTTATAGTGTTATATTGAAAACTGAACGACTTAGTAGTGAAAAATATGATACGGAAAACATGTAAAATTTCATTTTTTTTTTTTATTTTGAAGTGGACTTAATACACTGGTTCTGAGGTCCAGAAATGTTGCTCCCTCTACTTGTATGTCCAGTGCTTACAGGGAGTTAATAAATGTACGAAACACTTTTGATACTTTCATCCCTTAAACTTTAAGGCTTAACAGTAGAACTACCAAACCAGTTAAAATGACTGGTCAATACACTCTTACAACAAAAATTTCTTATCTTTAACGTATCATTTCGACAAATAATTCTTTCTTAAATTTTCATATATAACTTAATTCCCCATTTAAAAATACACAATTTTGAAACAAAAAACTGTTTCCTACTCCCCCTCAATTTCCGAGATATTGATAACTGACAAAAAGCACTATCCTAGTGGACCGTGTTAGTATCGTCATGGAAATGCAGTAGGGATCGTAAAAATCGTGTTTCCAATCGTATTTCATGTCGCATCGACGCAAACCGGAGGGTCCCTCCGTTGGGACCATTTTCACGATGGGTCGTGTCTGGTGCGTTGTAACGGTCCCCTCGGTGGCGATCGGTTAGTCTTGTGCTGTAGGTACATATACCAACAAACGGTACGAGATGAGCATTCGTACTTTCACGGGGCTCTCGATGCAAACCGGATGACTCACGCGCGTGTCGCGCGCTCGTATCGAGAGAGAATCGGCTCTTTCTTTTCGCGTCGTCGTTCCATCGAGCCACGGGAACGAGAATAGCAGGCCCCTCCGTCCCTCTCGATTGGGTTCGGCCGTCAGTCTTCTCTTGCCACGCATCCAGAACGAGTTATTTCAAGGGGACTTATTTATAACGATAATCCGACGATAGAGGAATAGAATGTATAGACGTGTGTGTTACGAACCTAAGCTGCTCGTATCCTAGTGGCCTTTGGGACAGCCTCACATTGAATTTCTCGAGAATTTTCCGGAACCACCGTGTTGGAAAAGAAAATCAAAAATCTTCGTTCGACTAGTTCGATTCCCCCTTCTGTGCTATCGTGACTGTTGTTACAAAGTGTAAAACAATTATATCAAGGCATAATTATATCGGAATAAGATAGAGTGGTAAATAAACAAATGCGACGGGGCATTTTTTCGTTGCGTGATAATTACGTTGGGTATCGTTTAATAAATTATTAATTTGTTTTGTTTATGACCATCCTTTTATTTTCGGCCCCTTACAAAGGGAAGCCCGGTGACTGATACACGACGATTTTGATGCAACTTTGTACAAATGTTCATTAGACCTTCTAAACTAAAGGAATATTAAAAAAATATTCGAAAATTCGATCAATTAGGTCGATTTCAGCTTGAACAATCCAATTGCTCCAGGTACTTGGCGGTGGTGACTCGCGTCTATGTCCTCCGGTCAATCTGGATCGGGAATTCGTTGGGACATTGGCAGAAGGGGGAGGGATAACAAGAAATTCGGTTGAGTCACGGCGGTCGTGGTTCGTGCATGGAAACACGAAGACGACGGACGCGTGAGTTCCCATACCGGCGGCCCCTTGGCGAATGCCGATGAGTCACGAAGGAATTCGAAACGTGCGCGCACGGTCACCAGCCCCTCCCCCTCCACTGTTTCCTTTTTCTCACCTCTGGGTCAGTAGACGTTGCACGAGAGGCAGCGGCGTGGTTACCGTCTGAACAATCGTGTTAAAGGGAGGTATATTCCAATTTGGCAGGAAGAAAAAATTAATTTCTTTTTCATTGAACATTTTTGAAGTAATTGACACTACAACGACCGACCATAAACACATATTTATTTCAATCGATGGATAAACGTGAAAGACTTTTGAAAATTTAGAAATTAAGTTTGTATAATAGTTCGCATCACATTATTAATAATGGCATCACTGTTGATGTGATAACATATAAATTGGTATATAGAACAAAAAATGTTACGTAACATCATGTTATATAATATTTTTCTTTCTTCTTTTTTTACAAGTTTTGTAACTTTGATGTATAACGTGTTACGCTGTATAGTGTAGACGCAGCTTAAGATATTTAACCCCTTTGGACTCATGGTCGGTTAGTGTACGGGACTGTTGAAATTTTATGTCACTTATATTGTATTATAATACAAATTGCATTTAATAATCATATAATTCGTTTTCCTTATGTCGAAGTGAAACACTGTTTCGCTGGAATTAACATTAGTGTAAATATTCGTATTGTAATTATCGACCATGTTTTTCGATCCTTAAACTCAATTTCTCCGGAATTCGGATTCAAAGTAAACGTCACGTGACTCTACAGATCGACACTAAAGATCCTTACGAATCCTCGAGGATTAACCCTCACTCAGGATTTTTCGAGAATCAGGGGGTGGATTTTTTGGAAAAATTCTTTTCGGTAGGTAAACTTTCGTTTGTCGCGGAAGAACCACTGACTGAACGTACGCGTTATGCGTTCTTTGATAACACATAATGCGATACAACAGAGCACGTGGCTCGGTATCGTAACGTACGACCTTGAACTTCCTCCTCGAATGATTCACTACTCGTCCATTCATCCGCCGGCTCGTTCGTGCCGCGTACTACGGCCACTTTTACGCGGAAACATATGATACCAGTGTGAGATTAACATAAAAGTATTAACAAAAAGACTGTAGTATTTAATAGAAGCCTCTTGGGATGCTGAAGATATACTTGTTTTTTTTTTTTTTTTTTTTTTTTTTTTTTTTTTTTTTTTTTTTTTTTTTTTTTTTTTTTTTTTTTTTTTTTTTATTGTTTCTACGTCCTTTCATGATTTACGACAACAGAATTCAGTGTACAAGCATCATGTGTGTGTATAATTACGTCAGTTTTGTTATAATCAGAAAGTTTGGGTAAATCTGTCTTATCTTAAATTTTTGAAAAATGTTTTTTTCCTCAGTTTTATTTTTCTCAACGAAAAACTTGTTCCAAATTACCTCACGAGTGATCCATCTCAGGGACCTACAACACTTTCGTTAAATCCTGTATAATCATCGGTGACTAACAAGCATCGATTTCTGTCTCGAGCATTGATAACGAAGTATCTTCCGTTTCGAGGATTCCGCGGCTACAACCGGATGCGCGCGCCACTCCGATATCGTAATGAATTTTCCGAGTCGGAGATAAGTGAAAAATTTAAAATAAAAAATAAAAGATAAAAAAAAGATATTTCGTTATATTTAATCGTTTAAACGTGGAAATTTCAATTTTTATAATAAAATAATACTTCTTTATGAATGAATCGACATTTGTCGAACAATTATTTAATATCATTAACTGTTTAAAGTTCAGGACGACATCCTTAGATATTGCTGCTCTTCACTGTGTATTATTCGAATAAAATTCTGCCCAACTCTGACTGGGCGTTGCGGGAAGGTGAATCACCGCGGTCCTCCACCAGAGGAGAGACGGTTCTTCTTCCCGCGACGAGTCTCGCGGAGGCACGCGAACCGTCGTGACTCATCGATCCAAGCTCCACCCGACGTTCGATCACCTGTGTGACTCGATCGTGAGACTCGGCTTTCATTCAATTTCGAGTCGCTTCGATCGCATGGGAATTCCCCTCGTTAAACCCTTTAACGCCCAGGCCCTTGAATCATTTCTTCGAAATTGTAAGACCGATACAGACACCTCTCGATTATCGACTTGTTTGTTCTACCATAGGTTCCCAAACTTTCACGACTCACCGCCCCCTTTTCAAAGTTCTTTTTTGTTTAACGCCCCCTTCGGTTAAACTATCTCTGTTTTAAAAATTTCCAAGTCTAGTTGTGCGTTTAATCGTAAAAAGTTAGACTGAAAATAAAGACATCGAAATAACTAGAACGCCCCCCTAGATCTCTTCAGTGCCCTCCGGGTTATTATTGTTTCTGTGAACTGTCCTGGTGCCAAAATATAATCTTTCCTAATTATAAAACGATTACTTTGTAGAGGAGAAACGGAGAAAAAAAAGGAACCACACGTCCCATCAGCCTTTTGAAAATTGAAATTCACTTACTTCCACTCATCAGAAATCATTACGAATTCGGTCGTAAAATGTTCAGGATTCCATCCGCTTTGATTTATAATTCAAAATCGAGAATCGATTTTTTTAATAACGTTTTTTTAACTCTGCATCACTTACACATTCATGGGTGACCAACACAGGGGTACCTGTTTTTTTTTTTCTTATTAACGTCATGAAATCAACGATGAATACAAAACGTGGTTCTCGCAAGGTTCGAATAAACGAACGAAAAACGCACAACCGGAGGAGTCGTATTCTCGAGCAGTTACGTCAGTTCGTTATATTCGACAGTGATTGAGGAAGCCCAGAGGATGATGAACAATCTCATTTCGCCGTAAGATGCCATAAATAGTAGGTACGATAACAAATGCCGACGGCGGCGGTCTACGTGCAACACGTTACACGCCCGAAGCGACTCTTATCGTGCTCCGGAGAAAACCACGTGTCTTGAGTGGCTCGATAACAGGCGTGAATCATCATCATCGTCGTCATCCTCCCCCGCCCGCGGTCTGGATTTAGTCCGTGAGAAAGAATTCGATGGGACACGAACTGGAGGGGACTGGTTTCGCCAAAACGGATCGTGTCGCGAATAGAAACGCACCGATCGTGACGCAAAACACACGAATCGAAAGAGGGAACGTTCCAGTCGATTATACAAAAGTTTCTCTGCGATTGTGAACGAGCAACAGCGTGTATTTATTATTTTGTCGCGTGGCATTCCACGGTTTTCCACCTTCCCTTTTGTTTCAACCCTAGAACTACCAAGCAAGTCAAAATGACTTGCCAATACACTCTTACAACGATGATTAAAATGTTATAACAATACATTTCTCGATTAGTTAATTTATAAATTTACAAATTTTTAAAAGTTTGCCATATTTATCGACCGATCGGAAAAGATATATGCGTTTATCGTTGGTAGTTCTAGTGTCAAAATTGCGTGTTTTTGAATAGGGAATTCAGTCACACAAGAAAATTAAACAAAAATTTGGTATCTTTAATGTATTATTTCGACAAATAATTCTTTCTTATATTTTCTTATATGACTTAATTCCCTATTCAAAAACACACAATTTTGAAACAAAAAAACTGTTTCCTACTGCCCCTTAATTTCCGAGATATTCTAAAAAATTTTCTCTCACAACTATGGGGGTTGTTAACACCCACTTATCATGGACGATAAAAAAGGAACGTGTCAAATATTTTTTAGAGCAACTATTTCTCATACAAGTTTCATCAAAATCAGCGTGTAGCGGGTTTTCTACGTTTCTCTGTTAGTTTCGCATGTAGAATCCACCCTATGAAAGTATCCCATATGTTTATTAATACCGTGCATAAATATTCCAACCGAATAAAGATTCCAGAGGATTTGTCGTTACCGTTGTCTCGTAAACTTTGCTATCCGTTCGTTCCTATTTCGATGAAATCTCTCCGTGTATACGTGTCACGACTTTCTAATCCACGCGCAGAACTAGCACCATGCGTTATCGGTTCTCTGTTCGAACGTGGCGATTCTACAGTTACCTGTGGAAGTCTCAGAAACGATTCCTGACCGTGAAATCCTCGAGAGAACCCGTCGAACCGAGCATCTCGAACGGGAAACTTCCGGGGTAAAATAGCCTTCCACTTTAATTGAGGATATCAGTGAAATACTGCCATTCTTATCTGAATTGTTTTAATTAATATTTTCATATATTCGAAAAAACGGGGTTTTATTCATTTTTATTTTTTCACCATAGGACATTTTAATATAGGAAACAGTTTAAATCGAAGTTATTATTAGTCTTTTTTACACGAAACTCTAACATAAATCACTAAGGTACAAACAACTTAAACACAACATTCATCACCGTCATTTTTATATATTAGAAATTGTTAACGATTCCTAAGAAGCAAGTCGACCTACTGGCATGATTGGCTTTCAATTTCGTAATTAACTTTTCTTTTCAATTTCAAATGATAACTTAGGATTATCCAACTTACAGTAAAATCATCTGAAAAGCCATTGCAACAAATAAATCAGTCCGTTTTTAGAGCACTACCAGGATACAAGGTATTCTACCTTTAATTGAAAAGTGAAAAACATGTGAAACTCCAAATATTTCGAAAAATCTAGACAAATTTTAATTTGTTAAACAGGATATTTTAACGAAGGGGACTAGAATAGTAGTCTAACCCCAGTTATTTCTATGAGAGGCGATTTAAGCTGAAATATCAATTTACCAAAAATCATGGATCAGACGAATATTACGCTGATAGCCTGAATTAAACGCAACATCAGTGAACCCGTCCGTAAACAGCCTGGCGGTCTCGGTGCTCTGGCTCCGTTAAGTTCGTTAAGTCTTGTTCGAGCGCCTGGTTGTTGCATCGACCGTCTCGATTGAAGTGCATCTCGATTTAGACGAGGCGAGGGCAAACCTTTCTGTGTCTCTGTGTGCGTATGCACCCAGGAAGTGGATTTCGTAGCGGACGATGACGCGCTTCCGCGGTTAATTTGATCCTCCTCGATTGCACGCCCTTTTCAATGGCGAATTTCGCCCCCTCGTTGAACATAAAAAATAAAAAAATAAACCGGAATCTGGTAGGGCATTAACACCGTTGACGTCAGATTTCTGACGCAGATCTGCGACAACAGGTGTGTCAACGTGTGAATGTACAGTAAATCCTGGATGAATGTTCGAAGGCTTCTCGACACTGAACATTAAATATTTCATAAATTAATTGCCGTAAAGAAATATCATTGGCTTCAGAATTCCAAGTTCTGTCGGTATCCTAAACTTCATTAAAAAGTCAGCGTTACACTTGGGGAACGATCGTTGTCAATGCTGAGGAGACTTCGAACATTCATCGAGGATTTATTGTACATCGTCGAGACACGATTAGATAACCTAAACAGATCAATCTTTTCCTGAACTTTCCACGGATGGAACTGTAACGACCAATATAATGCCGAGTTAACCTATGTAGGCGGAAGATCTTCTGTTCTGATCCATCGAATCCAAGTCTGTGAGATCGGTAACAGAAGTTTTGCTCACCTGGTTATTTCCGTAGACCTTTCACCGTAGACCTTGACTGTTTTTTACGGGATCTAAAACGATTCTTCGTAATAAATCCTCGATGAATGAAAAAGAAGATGAGGTCTTCAGGTGCAACATTAGCTTTTTAATGAGGTTTAGTACAGTAACAGAGCTTCGAATGATATTTTTTTCAGCCGCCATATGACTAGTACTTTATAAAATATTTAACGTTCAGTGTCGATAATCGTTCGAACACTCATCGAGGATTAACTGAAATATCGTCGTGTTCCAGGTCTGAACGACTGAAACCGTAAAGTTATAAAATCATCGTAGATAGAACAGAGTCCAGAAACGGGGGAAGGGGGCCAAGATTGAAAGATTCGTTTTTTTTTTTCTTGAGGTCTACGAATATACAGATCCTTGATATCTCGTTCGAAGAACCCAGAATTCTCCCCAGAGTTCTGAGCCTCGGTGAATATGGAAAGGAAGCTGGGTATCCTCTTATAGAGTGTTCCGAGTTATGCCTGGCATCCTAATAGAGGAAGCCTGGGAGAGAGAAAGAGGACTTTGGATGGGGCTGGCCAAGGGTTCGACGCACCGGCCGCTATGCGAAACATTCGACCCAATCGAACCCGGGCATATTCTAATCTTAAGCCTTTTAATCTTCGCTCGCTCGAGCCGGTTATTTACGAGACGCCATTAGGCCACGAGGATCGATTCTACGCGCGGAATTTCATTATCGTATATAACACGATCTGTCCCGAAAATAACCGAACTTTTTGAAATTCGAAAGAAAAAACTATTAGTAACAATATCTACACGAAAATTTTATAGTCGAGAAATACAGTGACTCACACGTTTTTGCACAGACTTTTGAAAGAACAATTAGGGGTCGAAATTTTTTTGTAATTTCTATTTATATGTTCGCTTTATTATAACTTTTATCGTCATTAATTTTAAAGTAAAATTCGCATTTTTTATGGTAAATAATTTAGTCAAATAGAGGTGGCAGACTTTTGTGAAGAAACTTGTGGAGTCACTGTACACATCATTGATTGATATTCCGTCGATGTTTCGATGGAATTTGGATCATTAGAAGCTGAGTTATAGCACCCAAAGGGACGATACTTTTTCTTTACCCCTCGATGTTTCGACCCGAAAGTACTATCTCAAAAACCAGAAATAAATGAAAACTTCTAATGGACGAGGTTTGCGGTTTTTTATGTAGAATAATATAGTGCTAACAAATTGTCCAAAATTTGTTTATAACAAAAAAATTTCGGATCGAAACTTCGAGGGGTGGTTTCACCCCTTAAAGTCGCATCACAGCCGATAAGGAAAAATACGTATCCCTTATTTTTGACTGCTTAACAGACATATTCTCGATAAGAAATTTCTTAAAATTCTTTGTCATTAACATTCATTAAGAAATTAGGTGAAGAATTTAGTAAGCTGAATTCGATACTCAAGAACCGTTCGGGAAAATGGACCAGAAGATAACGCGCGAGAGCCTCTGTTGTTAAGCGACACGGAAATCGTGACATCCTTGACTCGACTAGTGAGTCACTCGAGGCGAGTTACGCCACACTCGTGACCAACCTAATCGTCCTTCTCAGAGTCCAAGTTCAGGGCTTCTACCTGCAGTTTCCTCGAATGATCGATCCCTGTTAACCGGCAGTAGTTTTATTGGAATTAGACCGAGCACACCTGTGTATTTCGATGAAATCGAGGGATCGTCGCTAATTATATCCGAGGAGTGTACATTCGTAAGTTATTAAGAAAATTTATACACCTACTAAATCGATAAGACATAGACTGGCATACTTGTCAGGTCGGAATTGTTAACCCGTTGTTATATTAATTTTCTACCACTGTCACAATTTGACACCAAGGGACAAATTAAGTTGAGAAAATAAGAGAGGGATGAGGGTTAAGAATATTACCACAAACTTTGATCCAAACTGGTTCAGTAGTCTTTTAAATATTTTAAATATCGTTTCTGATAAAACTGCATTTCGATTAAACCGCCCTTAAATGGCAGCCATTTCCTTCTGTCGATAAACATATACTTCACTTTTTCAGAAGTTACTAAAGAAGCAACATATACATAATAAGATCTATATATTGAATCTTTAATAAACACTAATTCTGTGTATAAAAAAAAATTTTGTAATTTTCCCTCTTATTTAACAACTCAGAGGTAACCCCTTTCAACTAAAAATGATCTCTGTCTCAACAACTCGACATTCCGGGTGTTCGTGTAGTACAAGTCCAAGGAACATGGACGACACGACGCAAGGCATGACGGGAACAACTATTCAAGCGACTAGAGATGACGATTCGCGAAACTCATTTAGCCGAGCCGCCGCGACGATTCAATAAAGCGAGGGTAAAGACGAAAGAGAGAGGTGGTTAATCGCAAATATATTTGACCCTCGGTGGTTTCGCCGGGTAAGGATGTCAATTAGATTCCTCGCCGCGTACGTTGCACATGGCGCATCCCCATCGTTGCACGCTCGTCCCCCCACCCCCCTCCCCTCCGACACAGCTCGATTCACTGTTCATAGTATACGCACCGCGATTACGTCACCGGCCAATGAATGGACCAGTGACTACTCGTTCGCTCCGTTCGTCGTCGAGTTTGCCTGTTGAATGGCGGCGGGACCTTTGAACGGAACCGATTATCGATCGTCGATATATCCCCCCTTGAATCGATTCCTACCACAGTCTCGAACTCTTGCGGAGATTAAGCTGGAATCGAGAGGTGGGGGACATTTTGAGAGATATTTTAAATACTTTCTTAAATCTTTATTTCTTTATAGAACGATGACCTTAACATATTTCAATGTCACTGGAATCGGTAAGGGAGTCAAAATTGTAAATAATTACCGTACTTTCTAGTGCACCGTTTATATTACAATATAATTCTGCCTTGAACCAGTATACTCAAGTATAGGACGTAAAAGTATTTATTGATTCTTTGAAGTGCTCTGAGATTCAACTGTATTGACAATAAGGAAAACGGGAGAGGGGATATGTACACCTTTCCGAAGAAACAATCCGTGGATCCCTCCACCTCTCGATCGCGATACATCCCCACCATTCTAACGATGAATCATCGAGTTCCTCGGAAGCGGCCGCCGACTGTTACCTTACCACTTGCTTCGATTAGGCGTCCCCCCCACCACCTGTCTTCCTTCCTCAACCTTGCCCCTCGCGATCAGGCTGGTCGTGCAAACCAGCTGATCCATCGGCAGCCTAACGACGTCGTCGTTTATCGTCTTGGCCCGATCCACGACACGGATCGATGCACGCGCCTCCAACGCCGCTGCTGCTGCCTTTGATACCAGAACTCTCTCCTCCCGCGACTGATAACGGTGTATTTGTACCGACGGGGGATCGAGCGTGTCGGTAGTCTCGTATCGCGACTCGTGGCGAACGATCGAAACGACAGAGAGCTGAGCAAAGCTACGTGTGCCACAGTGAGGAGATCGATACCTTGACGATGTGTAGACGTTTTTCGATATCGTTTTACTCGTAGTGAATGAAATATTCTCGATCGTGGTAACAACTCTACTTCGGTTTATGGTTAAAAAAAGAAAACCTTGATTCGTGAATGAAACTGAGTGAGTTGTGATTTTGAAAGAGAGTGGCCGTTTGGTATCGTTACTCGTGACGATCCGTTATCTACGCGCGGATTGATTGTGCGAGGAGAGTTGATCGATGTGTGCGGAGAGGGGAGGAGCTTGTGTGTGCGGTGAGGACTCGATCATACGAGTGATTAATTGAATATTGACGATGTGTAACCGTTCTTACGCTGCTTCTGGGTTTAATGGAATGGACAGTGAGGGTTTTGGACGGAATTTTGAGTCTTATAGTTGACACTCAGCAGTGTCCACGAGCGTAATCTTGACCTTCAAACAGTTAATGAGGTTAAATAAATGTTCGCCGAGTGTCCACTCGTTTGAGATGGTGTATTGGTTTATTGTAATAATTGGAATTTCTAGGTTTAATCGATACACAAAATTGTATCGTACTTTTATTCGGTATTCGAAACTTTTTATCTAGATAATGAATTTGTCCATCTTCTGTGGGAGATTGTTCAATGGGTCAGGTTTCATTCGACGATGCTTGACACTAGAACTACGGACGATAGACTTATATATATTTTTCTTTCGGATCGATAAACACGGAAAACTTTCGGAAATGATCAAATTTCTTCATTTTTCTTTTGAAATGCACTGTTGTAACATTTCTATTGACCGGTTATTTTGACTGTTTCGGTAGTTCCAGCGTTGACCTCCCCAAAATCAGTGTACCAGTCCCATGTGACCCCTTAGAACGCATCGAACAAATGATCTATTGATAGTTTCGATTTAGATCCTTTACTCCGATTTTCCATTACGGCTTAATTGTTTCATTGCTATTGTTTTGTCCACTATTTTGTACATTTCTTTTCCACTTCATTACTTTGAGGTAGTTTAAAATATCAATCGTTCAAATTAAATCGGTAAAATTGATAAAAAGTGTAAATCGCCACGTGGAGCCCCAGCTAAATACGGCATCAAACGCCTGAGTTCCTTTAAACAGTATCTTCTTCCGTAAAACTGGTCCCATCGGACTATTTCTCTCGCCTGCAGAGCCGAACGTTCGAGAAGTCGTGGCGATCGCGACGAATACAAAACCAAACGTGTTGCGCCACTCTCATTTCGGGCACCGTGAACGGTACCAGGTGAACCCGCGTGCCAGACAGCAGACCTCCCCTGAACCGGTTGTGCAACAGACGCGCGCGTGGTTCGAAATTAACAGTCGTCGCTGCACTTCCGCGTGTCCCGTCTGCTGCGATAGAAACGCGACCTGAGAAATGTCGTCTCTACGCGTGTTTGTGTCCCTCGAAGCATCGTCCCAAGACTTCTTGTCGAGCACCTTCTCGTACATTCCTCGCGTTTATGGCGTTCTTACACCATACGTGACTTCCCGTCCGGAAATACGACGCGGTGGTTCGATTTCCATCGCGAGGAGAACAGTGTGTACGATATTAATTATAATGGGGAGTTTGTAAATTGATAATACAGAAAATACTCTGCACCGACTCCTCTTCCTTATCGCATCGGGACACCTTTCGCGACGAATATTATCGGCTGATAACGTGTGTCGAGGATAAACTACGTTTTTTAAGTGTCACAGTTCGTGTCTTGCCACTGCGCGCCAGGAAACTCTTTCGGGGAATTCCTTTCGTCCCGAATTCTCGTCGGAAAACTATTCGATTTTTAGTTGGATCGAGCTGAAGGACTCGTGAAATTCTTTAATATCCTTGGTTCATTCGATATTGTCTCTGACGTATATACAGGCTGTCTCGATTGAAGAAGACCACGTGAATATCTTCAAATTCAATTGAATCTTCTAGAATACCGTCGAAGCGAAAGAAAATCCATTTTCTACGATCCATTCTTTGTGTGTTCTTTTTTAAGGACCTTTGCTAACTTCTTGTTAACCAACGTAATATTGTTCTAATACTTTTGGTCATTTATTACAATAATTATGTATTTTTTATCTTGTCGAATTCTTTTAAGAAGGTGACAATATCTGTGAATTAGTCTGTATCCGATCAGCTAGATTTTTATTTTCAATCGTCTGAATATTCTTTGCATCCAAGTTACCATCGATCCTGAACCTTCAGGTGAATAAAAATACAGAATCTGTGTTTCCTCTCTTGCCATGCGATCAGGGATCGTTTAAAATTCCTTTTCTTTTTCCTTCGTGAAATCGAATTGAAAATTGTATAAATCACACACATACAGACATTGTGTGGCGTGTACACGAGCATCTTTAAAATTCCTTCGCAGGGAAAACACGTTGTGTTTGAACAGCTGTTCCCCTCTTGGGGGTGGTTGTATCATCTGGAAACCGTAGATAACAGTCCGAAGCAAACGATCGGTATCGACAGATCGGTTCCTCCGGACGAATCCTTATCGCGTCGTAATATCCACTAACTTGGGGAGGGTGGATTAGTTCTCGTTACTTCTTCGATATTTACCAGACCGACGACTATGTTTTCGTTCGCGTCCCACGAACTCCTTAATCCTGTATTTATTCTGAACTTTTCTGGAAACCAGCGAACCGAAAGCGTTGTTTTCCCAACCTTGTGCAGCAGATGAGAACGGTTAAATCGATTGAATATCGTTTGATCGGTGCCTGTGAAACGCAGTTTTCTCTTTACAGAACAACCTTTCGAATGTGATTGTAGAAATAGAGAAAGAAGACGTTGATAGAGAAAGGGTTCGACGAGAATGAGCGTAATCGAATTAGTCGACAAAACCGATTTTAATGAAAAGCTGCGTGCACTCGGACGTGCAAACTGGGTTTCCACTAGAGAAAAAAAAGGTGGTAGGGGAAGGGTCTTCTGTCATTTGATAAGTTCATTTCAATTACTGAAATAAATGTTAAATCATCAATTTGGCATAAATTGCAGTAACTTCAAAAACCAAATGGTAGGAAGGCCCTTCCCCTATGCTGCTTTTTCCTTAGTAGAATTCGAGTTTTCTCGTGAGAATGAAACATTTCACAAGCACCAACCCAAATGACATTCTTGCGTTAAAAAAAAAAACACTAAATATAAAACGAGGGTCAAGAGAGGTGTGTCCGTGTAGAAAGACGCGTACGATATTGAAGGATCTATGAACGTCGTGCTATAAATCATCGGTCGTGTAGAAGCATCGTGGAGCGTTAATAACACATTATCGGAGTTTCTCGGAGGCTTTCTAACGGCGCGTGTTGACTCAGGAGGAAGGATTTATGAATGAGCGTCGACAGAGGATTGAACATGCTTCACAAGCATGGAAGTCGTTCGCAGAGCAGCTTGTTGTGCAGGGGCAGAGGCGCCTTTCTGAAATCCGTAAGTAATTTGCCCCCCCTTTTTTTTTTCTTTTTGGATTGACGATGATTCGACGAAAGATAAAAAGAGGGTGTGTGTGTGTGCATATAACCTGTGGTTCGTTGTTTCGAGCGAGAAAGACACCACACCTGGCCTCGCGAGGGATCAAGCGTGTTATCGGGATCATAAACCGTTCCGAGACGTTTGCTCGTTTCGCGTAATTACGCATATTTTCGCGGTGACTGTTCGAACGAATGTGTCAAATGACATCATTCGGTGTATTCGAGTAGGCGTCTCGAAGAAATTACAAATTTTGCTTAGCGCCGAACTCTGTCGTCTCTGTGAGGTTTTGCTGTGAGAAGCTCGTGGTTCGGGGTCACGACGCGCTTATAACGAGAAATGGACCCACTATCGAAACAGTGGGGACAGAATCGAACCTCGAAAGACTATCTTTGAATCTCTTGTAATTAAGAAAACACTGTAAGAAAGTATCGTTTCTAGGCCAAATGCACAAAACTTGCCTTAAGACTGTAGATTTTTATACAAGTTCACACGTTTCTAAATCGACTTGCAAAGAAAAAGAATACTAATTAGATAAGAAATTATTTCCGTTCTATATCGAGTGAAGAGAAGTTGCCTCGAGACTGTAGATTTTTGTACAAGTTCATACATTTCTAAATCGACTTGCAAAGAAAAAGAAAACTAACTGAAGAAGAAATTATTTCGGTTCTATATAAAGTGAACAGAAGAAAAAACAAGTAGATATTATTGTAGCGAATGTTACGTTGGTCTTTGTGTTGGTCCGTGTTTTGAAATGTATCTTAGCCAATTAAATTCTTGGTTAAGTGTAATGTGTAAGTAAATGTAAAATATGAGTTTTACTTTGTAAAATTAAAGAAAATATCATTTTTCGTCTTTTACCCTTAAAATCGTATTACCCGTACATAAGTATGTCCACTGAAAATTTCCAGAAGTTAAAGAAAAATGATTTTTTGGTCGATTTGAAAAAAAAGACCGTTTATTAACACTAGAACTACCAACAATAAACGCATACTTGCTCCGATCGATGAATAAACGTGAAAAACTTTTGAAAATTTATAAATTTATAAATTGATTAATTTCTTCACTTGCATATCGTAATAAGAGGTGCAAAATGTCTGACAAAATGTATTGTCATAACATTTTAATCGTTGTTGTAAGAGTGTATTGAAAAGGGGTTGCGGAGACGGCCTGTGTGGGATTTTTACCGCACTAAAAACTCCTCGGTGACCCACTGGGTGCTTGGTAGTTCTACTATTAAACGGTCAAGTATGAAAACGATCGAAAAAAATTCCTCGTGAAAGACTATTAACGAGGACCCATTTGTCCACCGCGGACTTTCGTTCTATGCCGCGTTTGAGAACCACTGCGCGGCCTCCCAGTGATGCTCCGTTGATCGTCGGCGACGTCACACACGCGTGCCGCCCGTCGGCTCCGACTGGTGTATGATGCGTCATCGTTTCTCTCGGTCACAAACGAGATCCTCTGCCCGGTGCGTTGTAATATCTATCGGGCAATCAAAGCTCGGGCTGTCGTTGTGTCGTCACGATCCGTTACAACCGGGCGTGTGTGCAAGTGACATCACCGTGCTAAAACTATACGGCGATGTCACACACGCGCTTACTGCACGCGACCACTCGTTGTCCTGCTGTCTGCTACCGAGGAATCGGTGTCGCACGCGTGTTGCATGTACGTGCACACATACACGCATACACATGTACGTGAATCAGGAGAGGTCAGGTTGTCTAACTTGGCCGAGTGACTAATCGTTGTTTACTGTTGTGATGACTCCTTGTTTCGCGACCGATCGCGATCGGAATAGCGAAAACCGCGCATTGAATCACGCCACGACGACGAATGAAATCGCCTGAAGAAGGGTATTATTGTGACGGAGGATCTTTCGGTAATGGCGGGAACAGGGTTGCTATCTACTCCGACGAGCAAACTCGGCTTCCACCAGCGGAAAAGGTAACGTAGGTAAAGGGCCTCTAACCGTTTAGAAAATTTATTTCAAGTACTGAAATAAATGTTAAATCGAATATTAATTTCAAAGATATTAGATGAATTGGAATAAAAGAAATAGAATGGATGCCTCGAAAATTAGTCTAAAGCATATTTAACGCATTTCGGGAGAAAACCGGTTTTTCCTTTTTCTTCTGTAATTAACAGAACATGCTGTAGCATTTAAACCCTCTATTTTTAAATTGTACTTTAGACTTTTCTACTAATTGAAATTAATTATCGAAAACTGTCGATTTGGATGAAGTTCTTGAAAACTCCGATGAAAATGACCCCAGTCAACACGGTCCACAGAGGGTTAACGTGGATTCTTTCTTGTCTCACCTGCAACGGTCCCGTCGTTGACCCAAAAATACCTGGGAAAGGGGTACGTGCGACGATCGAAGGCCGACATCAATTAAGATTCATTAGCTCCCGACGTCCTTGCCGCGGCAATTCGTTCGGCTAATTAATTTAGGTAGTTATTCTCCGATGTCCCCCTCCACCTCGAAGTCGGGAACGAGTTGCCAAACAACCGGCGCCGATTTGCAACGGGGGCCGCTCTAATGAGACTTAATCACCGCATTCCTCTCGTGTGGCCGTTCTCTTACATAAGAGTATAAATGCAACGTCTATGTGTGTGTGTATGCCTGTTGCAAACTGGACGATCGCCCATAAAGCTCGATGCATCGACGGCCAATAATCGAGCATTATTTTTCCCTTTCGGTGTTTACGCAACGATTTCGTCTGCTGTTCGAACGCAACCTCGCTCTTTGCGACGGTTATGAATTCTTTTATCGAAAGAATCTAACTCTCGAGGAAAACCTTCGATCAGGGAACGTCTGTAACGAAACGAAGCGTGGAAACATTCGATTATTTCGCAATTTACGCGGAACGTAAAGATCGAATTTAATTAAGGGGCTCTTAGATCACGGGCAAATAGAGCGAATAATATCTCGAAGTCGCTTAACCGTCGAGGAATTAACGATTCAGGTACAAGATCGTGTTTATGGAATAGTTTGACGGTCGATTAATTCCTCTCGCGGTAGTATCCACCTTTTTTTTTTCCTTTTTTATTATTATTTTTCCGTCGACCTATATCGTCTGTGTTGCTTTTCGTTTTCTTTCGTTCTCGTGCTAAAAAAACAAGTTTTATCCCTTCGTTACCCAGAGGGGTTCCGCTCGATCTCGATTCCGCTGGATTTCGAATGTTGCTTTTAATAAAGTCTTCTAAAAACATTAATTGATTTAAGTCTTGTTGAATTTACACATCGCACCCTCGACGGAAATTTTTCCTCTGTTTACTAATAACACGTTCGCGTGAACGTGAGCTACAAAGCCTGTGTTACATCAGACGCGGATATTTTTAGTTCCACTTGATCGACAGAACGATATCCGGCTCCGATAACTCCTGTTATCGGTTTTCTAACTAAATCGGACGCAGGGTATTTAACCCGGGAGAGTTCCGCGAAACTCGGCTTCATTCTAGTCGCTTTTACCGATCGTCCATAAATCGGTAAAACTTTGCAAAATATCTATTGCTAGATATGGAAAATTTTCACACGAAGGGGCAACCGACAAACGAGAAGAAAAAGTTTCTGAATTAGGGCCGATATATTAACTTTGTGGACTTTCCGAAAAATACCTCGAATCCTCCATTTTTAATATAATTTAAATACATATAATATACTATATAATACTAATAAAAAAAATTTATGTAACGAAACATACGTTTACTATATGAAAATAATAAAATTTATTAAAGAAACGTGGAAATATCTACATTTTCAAGAGAATCACGTTAATTTTAATAAATACATTATTGCATATTTTTCAAGTCCTTTTTGGACACTACTCGAAAAATGTATACGGTACTTAAAGTGTTAAAATAAACGCATCGTGAATCAAATGAACATACTCGAACGGGACCAGAACGTTTCCTCGCGATCGAATAGAACGGTTGACAACCTCGGCCCAATTAAGCATGATCGATTTAATATACACGTTCGTGGTTCGTTCATATTCCACAGTGTCCGCGTGGCGAAGAATGGGGCTAACTTGTTATCAGAGAATTTCCCCCCGTCGATAAGAGTTCAAAGCGGCGGCACTGCGGTTGTTCCGTGCGCCTCTGCCATGGAATTCCTCCGTTCGTTTCCGAGGGCTTATCGCCGCGGATTCAATGCCGGCACGACGACGACCGAGTCAAGGAATTCCCCACCGCGCCCCAGTGTTGTCTCTGTTGGCTAGGCGAGGAGGGAACTCCTTTATGCGTGCGTAGAACCGGAGGAACGTGTTTCGTTCGTCGTCGTCGTCGAGAGAGAGAGAGAGAGAGGAAGGAGTCCTTTGTTCGAGCGGACGCGCGCGCACACCTTCCCTCCGACTAATTGCGCACGACGAGAACATTATTGCTGTGTCGCGAAGAAACCATCGGATAACCCGAAAATTTTACGATTATTTTGAAAACTTCTAATTTGTTAGGGTTCCTCGATAGAGGTGCAGTAAATCCTCGATGAGTGTTCGGAGGTTCCTCTGCACTGACAAGAAGAGGTCTCCAGGTGTAAAGCTGACTTTAATGAGGTTTAGCAGAGTAATAGAGCTTGGAATTTTCAAACCAATGATATTTTTTTGAGCCGCACATGGCCATTAGTTTATGAAATATTTAATGGTCTGAAGGGCCTTCGAACACTCGTGAAGTATTTACTGCATAGGATAATTTCTCGAATAACCTTAATGTTTTTTTATTCTTTTGAAAAACTTTACAGGTTTGTTACGAGGATCTCGATAGAAGTAGAATTTTTTTTTTGTTGGCTTCGACATTCTCGGCGAACCTGCAGTAATTTTTAGGTCATCGATCGTTCTCTTGTAGTGGATCAACGCATTCTTCGGATTTCGCGTGGAAGTTACACGAAAATGACGAGTTCGTGAATTATCACGATCGTTGGTTAATTCGACGGAGCAGACTCGAATCGATCCTTTGTTGTCGGTCCGAAATCCGACTTAAAGTCGGTCGAAGGCTTATGAACGCGGCTTTATAACGCACGTACACACCAACAACCGGACTTTGTACAACGGACAGTGTCACGAGGAGACGTCTCCGGAATCGCCTCTTTGTGTCTGGCCGAGGAGAGCCAACACACGCCTACAGTTGTCTCTCTGCCAATGCTCCACCGGCGATAGAGTCCCTTGCCTGCTCGAAGACAAACGGAAGGATAAGAAAATTATTTCCGTTCTGCTCTCCAACCTTGAACCGGTTCTACGACCCCCAGGAGAGGGGCAAAAATGATTTCTCGAGGAACACGCGTCGTCTCACACGTCTGAATTCCCGAAACACTCTGTGTTTGTCTCGCCCTTTAACCCTTTTTTTTTTTTAGTATCGCATCGATGCAATACTCATTTTAAAAGTCCGTCAAATTATGTCGTCCGTCAACCATATCGCTCCACACACGTTTAACAGTGAACAAACGGAAGATCAGAAGGATCCAGGCGAATTGACACGAAGCTCCGAAAGCTCCGTGACACAATACATCAGCGGAACATTCGACGAACGACTCTCGTTAGGATCACGTTACTCGTCAGGAAATTCGAATCGATCCAAAACCGAGCCGATGGGGAAATCAATCGTCGGGCGTCTCGGAAATCGTAACAACGGGCGTTTACGGCGCCCCGTTTACGAGTCGATAAATCAAGTGGCGCCAAAGTGTGCACGTTGCTCCGTGCGTCGCCGCCTCCGTGTCCCACCGAACCGACCCGTCTGAGAGACGGAAAAGAAGCCACCGCACACGATACTGGGATATTATTTGGTCGCTGACCTATCAAGACGGCCTGCCGCGCCTACCATGTGTCTATTGCTCTTTTTCGAATACCCCCCCTCCCCCTGTTTATCGAGTTGCCTCCTTCCTTCTTTCTCTCTCAACGTCACTCGTTCCTTTTTCCTTTGCGCACTCCCTCGTCCTTTCTCTCTGTCCGTTTCGCTTTAGACGGAAACTGTCGTCTTCACTTTTCCATTGGTGTCCAGAGAGCACGTGTTCTTGTGGCGTTGAAGACACCCGGTATATACGCTTTCGCCAAAATTCTACCAGGCGACGCAAGCTCCCCACCTTCAGGCCCTCGAGTTTTCTTCGGGCACCTCGTTAGACCGCATTCCAGCCTTTGTGTCCCTCTTTTCCATCCGCCCCAGATGCTCGCTTTTTTCCGCCGTAATCGAACCACGATCGTTTCTTGTAGTCGAATAGAGCGGGAATATTTGTTGATCGGGATGGAGGAGATATACAAGGTTTTGATGAAAATTTGGGACACTTGCACAGGGTGGATTCTACGTTCAATACTAAGACGAAAATCGAGAATGACGAAATTGCGTCCGAGGCTTCGTTTCCGAGTTATTAATCGCTGAAGTCGTGGAACAGTTGACTGACGCGCCTCTCGAGTAGGGTAATCCGTCGCGTCAGACGTATATCCCTCGTATTTTTCAACCATTCAAACCGAATAAACGACATTATTAACGACACGACTAATTTATCAGTTTCCCAAGAATTCCATTAAGAAATGTGAAAGTTTCAAGGTCAACGATAACCGCCATGCTTGCCCAGAGACAGCTGTTGTCCTCAAGCTTTACGTGTTTCACAAAGTATATTCAAGTTCCGACACAATTTCAATCCATTCGAAATACTATTTCTGCCATACTATTACAACAGAAAATACTTCACATAGTTACGCTCGCAAGGATTGTTACCAGTTACCAAAAAGTCACATCTGCGGACGGTACCAACGGCCGCCATGTTGTCCCAGCAGACGATAACCCAACAATCTCTCTCCCTTGCCGCAAAAAGGAACCGTAACGATTACCAAAGGTCGAACATAATAAATGCACGGACGGTTGGCGTGCCGTGTCACGATTAGTCGCGTTAATCGTCCTCAGTTTCGCGTTTAGTCCGTTCTTAGAATCCCGTCGAACGACCCGGTTTTCGTTCTTAATTCGAGGGTTTCTCTCTCTCCCTCGCGTGCAGAGCGGCGAGCATGCGGAGTTGATTAGTTCGCGGGGTCGCCGCAGCGTGGCGCTATGGTCGCGGTTCACGCGGCACAGTCGTCGCGCCACTGGTCAGTTCGTCTGCGACCGTTGCGCGGTTCACCTCGTGAATGATTGTTTATAAAAGTGCTGTGTCGTTTTCGTGCCAACCTAGTCTTTCCGTCTCTACTAACCGTTCGTCAAACGTCAGTCCCACACAGCTGATTTTCCGAGATCTCACGGACGAGTAAAAGTCCTCCCCGAATCACACGCGTATGGCCGTGTGCCCGCCGCGTCTCGTTTTATCGAGTAACGATGACACGCGAAAAATTGTTTTCTCGCGACCAGTGTCCCCGACCAGTTACGAGAATCGACGTTGCGATCGACGACGTTCGTTCGAGGCTCGCGAGAAGATAAAGACTATGGTGGGGCGGCGAAGATAGAGGTTAGAGGAAGTGGGCCCCCTCGGTGAACTGTCAAACGGTCAGTATTCCACCTCGTGGCCGCTAGATGACCTGTTTGCCGCACCGGCGACAAAACGTGCGCGTGCATGGTCTCTCGTCTGCTGCTGTAAATTTCGAAATTGTACGATGAGAATGCACCTGTCAGAGGCATATCCTGTATCTACGTATCCGTGTAACTGTCGTAAAACTAAACGTCTTTGTCTCTTTTTTTTTTTTTTTTAATACTATCGGGGGACGCTATTGACACACACTCAGACACTGCCTGCGTAACGACGTGTCCCCATCGGTTCCGTTGACCACAAGGCTCGATTTACGTAACCGAGACGGGTTGCGAGACCGCATACCTAGCATATCTTTCTTCCGAGAACGTCCTAGTGCGCGCCGTGCAAGAGACGTGTGTTGTACGGTTGGTGGAAGAGGCGCAGGGTATAGTCGTGGAATCGAACGGGAGCTATATCGATGATATTTTGGGGGACTGTGAGACACATGGAACGACTAGAAATGTGGGGTGGGCGTGAAGGGTCTTGGGATCGAAACTCTGTGCCACTTTAACATCTGGCGACATCTTGAAAGAGGAAATTTGAATTTGTTCACGTACTGTCTACAGTCTACTCTGTCTGCTAGCAACGGAATTACAGGTAGTCACTGGTATTGTCATCCTCGAGGATGACACGTCGATAATTCTCTGTGTCGCGACGTGAGTTGTAGGAGACAGACATTTGCGTCAGATAGGTATTCCCCCGACCAAACTGCATCGTTTTCATCGTCTGTACCAGTCCTTCGATTCGGGAATTCGAATAGAGTCTCTATTGTACGTACACTTGTGTATCCGAGTGTCATTCGTGGATTCAGGTATCACCTGTGCACATACTTCTATGAAAAGTACTTTTTACGAGTTCAAAAAGTATACGCGTTACCGTGTATTTGATTGTTTAAAAAAAACTGTTAACTAAACTTGTGTCCGACACTGGTTTCAGAGCAACGCTTCTACATAGAAGCCACAGAATTTCATCGAAGCTTCTACGTGCTGTTTCGATTATTTTGTTTTTTTTTTTTTAACCAGATTCAGGATCGCGTGTTGTATTTCAATTAAGCGCCTCTCGTTCGCGGCGAAAAATAGTGTCCAAGCTTATGTAGTACTATTTCGACTGGGGACGTGTATATAAATGTTTCTCGTGGAGACAAATACGTTTTCGGGCCGCGCGGGAGCCAATTAACCGTGAAAGGTCGACCGCTTTCGAACGAATTTTCAACATCCGGGATCAGCTGGTAGATCGGCTTCGGGCAATTATTAATGAAGCACGTAGGTGTAGCGGTCTGCCTCGGCGGGTTCGCCTGATTTCAGTCCACGACTGGTTTCGCAGTTCCGATCGTTTGCTTCTCGGTTCAGTGTACGGTGAATGGTGGCGTCGAGGCGCGACAACAAATCACTAAAACGTATGCAGGCTAATCCAAAAAAAAATTCTCTAGAATGTGTATATGCTGGTAAAAGGAAAATTTACTAGAAGAAATTTCGGAGTATGATGTATAAATACTGTGATACATAAATTTAGTATAGAGTAATAGTGCAATGGTACGGGTATATACATGGTTATGATGTTATCACACTATTGTTATATGTAACTTTAATGTTATAACACTAAATACAATATTATACACATGTGTTACTATACGGTTAACTGTATTCTAACATACGATTATGCTATAAACATAATCATTTTGGACAGCACTGTAATAGGATCATATGTTATTATAATTACATGACAGTATTATATACTGGTACAGTAATGGAGCGTGAAACAGCAAGAAAACGTGACCTATAACGTACAACAGACTAACAGCATTGTAGCGCACATTTGTATAATGACCGTATCGTGATTCCGTATGAAAACACTTGGAGCATTTAAAGAATTCTGTACTTATGTCGTTGCAGATGTCGGAGTTCCCCGTGGAGGGAGGGGAAAACGGTGACATGCACACTGTCATGGAGAATTTGCAGAAGAAAAACAACCTGGTGTCAGGTAGAAGCCACGTCAGCCATCATCCGCAGGTCACCACGTCGTCACAGGTAAATTTTTGAAAACTCGAACGAATAATCCAGTTGCACCACTCTCTCGTCGACGGATAAACCGATTTCTGGGTTAACCCGATTAATCACGGAAGGCATCTGAATACCAAGTGAAAGGAAACTTGAATTAGCTAAGACGAGACCGCTAATTATAGATCGCCGATATAAAAAGAGTTAAGAAAAATGTGAGACACGTTAAATGGATTCTACATACAAAACTAAATTCAAAATCAAGGATACAGAAATTGCGTTCGAGGCTTCGTTTCCGAGTTATTAGTCGCTGAACTCGCGAAACAGTTGAATGACGCGCCTCTTAAGTAGAATAATCCGTCGAGTCAGACGTATTCCAACGCGTATTTCCAGCAATTAATAACTCGGAAACGAAGCCTCGAACGTAATTTCGTCATTCTTGATCTACGTCTCAATTTTACATGTAGAATCCATCCTATGAAAGTGTCTTGCATTTTAATTGATACACCCTGTACATCACTCTCCTGCCGTTTTCGTGCGATGGAAGTATCTTGCTTGCCCTTCTCCGTGAGAAAAATTCCAATAATTACAGTGTCGCGTGAACGGTGACTTTTCACGGGGATATTACTTCAGACAACACTTACGAAGGTTTTTAACGACCCTCTCTCGAAACTTTCTATTTAAAGAGCCCCGTCGACATGACCTTCATGATCTTCGGTAACTTTCTGCGTCACGTTACTAGAAACGGATCGTCGCGTCGCGACGTCTCTCGCCCACAAGTCTTGTCGAATTTCCTGAACTTCGGATTATTCACCCCCTTTCGTGAGAGAATTGCCAAAATTAAGTCGTCCTCGTCATCCATCGCGGAGCAAATCGATCCACGTGGCGCGAAACGTTACATAGAGCTGTTTAGACGCTTCCGTCAAGAGGAATCCGTCATACGAACCTAGCTCGATACCTCGAATACATTCAATGTATTTGTATCCACGATCGTTTACGATCACAATTAAACTGAAATAGGTCCCCCTATAGCGATCTAGTTGCGATAAACAACGTTGTGGAATCCTGGTGGAGACTTGGAAAGCAAGAATTTTACTTCGAAAAAGAATTCGAAGCGTACGATTGGTGGCTGCGATTATGTGGGATTGTTAGATAATCCGAATCATTGCATTTGAAACGGTTGAGATAGAGAGAGTTCGTCTCTAGGTGGGTACACGTCGCGTTAGAAGATCCTCGGAGCACGATCTATCGGCGGAGCCAAACGATTATGCAACGATACAAAGTTCACGTGTTTCAGTGCCGCCCACTGATATCGTTATCATCGTTCTCTTTTAATTACGCCTCGGTCCGTCTTGCATGGATCCACCAGCTCGCTCGATTTTCGTCTCGACGGAGAGCCGATCGTTTCGATTCTTCTCTCCGTAAACAACCAACAGACAGCGGACTACTTTCCAGTCGTGAAATTCCCCAAACAGATCGTAGAACTCGGATCGATCTTGACGGTCGTAGACTTCCAATCTGTTCTTTCCCCCGAAATTTTCATATAATTCGAAACGTAAAAAAAATGGAAGAGGAGGAGGGCTATGGTAGCTTATGAATCAACCAGGACAAAATCGAGAACAGAGTACACTAGCCTCGCGATAATTACCCGAATTTAGGGTTCTAGAAGCAGGCAGTTCTAGGAAGCTGGTAATTATTGTAAAATGACTCGCATATACTTCCAAAACAACAATTAACTGTAAAAATGTATTTATAATTTCTATTTATGTATCCTCATTGTTGGTACTTTTATCATAAATTTGTCACAATTAATTTTCAAATGAAATTTACACTTCAGTGCAGAATTTGATCAAACAAGGAATAACAGTCATTCGTGAACAAATTTGTTAGTCACTGAGACATGGGACTTTCCTAACGGGTATTTATCGCGAGTCTACTGTACACACCGGTTCTTTCGGTCGTATTCTTCGGCACATTGTGCCTGCTCGATCCTCTCGATCAACGTCTCGTGTTCCAGCTGAAATAATCGGAATGATCCAGCCAAGTCACCAATGGGTACATACAACGTGGCCTTTACGTAATGTCGTCGCCCACGCGAATTTTTTTCCTCTCCCGTGCAAGAGGCTAAACTTCCAGGTCCGGGAGCCTTGAGTGACACAACAGCCATCTTTCAAGGCTCCTTCCGTCCGACGTCGAGAACGTGTTCGCCTCTCGTCGAACGATGTTTGGCACTATTGGTCCCCCACTGTTTGGACATCTACCAGAACGAACGGCGTATCGCGCCCGTGATCCGCGTTCCTTAACACTAGAACTACCAGCAGTAAATGTATACTGAATAAACTTGTAAAATTTAGTAATACGCATAATACAACCTAACGTAATACAGTCTCGTATGAAACGTATACTAAATCAAAAGTAAACAATAAATTCCACAAAAAGCGTTATTATAACTTCGGTAATTGTAAAATAAGAAACCTGCTGTAGTCCGTCATTTTGACGGGGTTGGGTAGTTCTAGTGTTAAGGCCTTTCTGTCAATTGTTCGAACAAACTTCCCCTGAATTTATTCCGCCGTTTCACTTTGTCCGACAGGCGCATGAGAAACGGTCTTCGTATATACGTAATATATAAGGTGGTCCAACAGTAACAATACCCTCGATCGTTCAAATCGGACGATTACGTAATCGTTACGAATGGTTCGAAGTATCGAGGCAGATTTTATGTAAACGAAAATTCACGAAAATGTGAGACTTTCGCGAAATCGTTGAAATTCCCGCGAAAAACGCTGGTAACGGCGTCGTTCACAGTGGTGGGGAGTGGGGGTGGAATAACAGCGACGGAGAAGGGGGTGCAAAAGGGGACAGGGAGACGAATAGGCGAGAGAGTGAGTCAGCCCACGTGGATTTTAAATAGAACGTAAACGACGGTTTGACTCGGCAGATGCTGACGACGAACCAGAGCCAGAGCAGCAGCAGCAGCTCGAGCAGGGTGGCCAAATCCTCTCAGAGGATTCTTACCTCGTCCTCGTCGAGTGAAATGAAAGCCAGCTCGATGAAGAACGACCTGAGGGAACTGCAACGGGGCATATCCGAGATGAAGAGCAACATTTCGACCAATTTCTCCCAACGATTGCGCAGCAGCATGGAGAACCTCGTGGACAGGTGGGTGGTATACAGACCCCTTTTGTCTTTTACCTTAATATACAGTAAATCATCGATAAGTGTTCGAAGGCACTGACTTCCGTAATTTGTATTTTATCGCGACGGAATAATGAGTTACTGATCCACGAATCGTAAACTCTGGTCCCATATTCTCAACCGGTAGTATATGTGTTATACAGCAAATTTTCGATTAGTGTTCGAAGGCATTGACTTCCGTAATTTGAATTTTATCACAACAGAATTAATTACTGTTCCATGAATCATGAACTCTGGTCCCATATTCTCAACCGGTAGTGTATGTGTTATACAGCAAATTTTCGATTAGTGTTCGAAGGCATTGACTTCCGTAATTTGAATTTTATCACGACAGAATCAGTTACTGTTCCATGAATCGTGTGAACGCGTTCGAAAAGTCCCTAGAAGCGGATTCGATTCTTCCGCGGCGCGTAATCACCCGCGAGTGTCACGGTCCAAGAATTATTTATAAACCGCGTATGCCCGTTTTAGCCCCTCCATCCACCGACGATTATTTTCGAGCTTCTTCGAGCGTTGTTGCGTCCCGGCGTCGCGCTAAGCTCTCTGGGAAACGTGTGGAGGCCAGAGATCCTCCGATGTCTGTTTCTTTTGCTCATTTTTTTTTGTTCTTTTTTTTTTTTTTATTGAAAGCACTTTTTTGTTCGGCGGCAGAGACGGGAACGGAACGGAGGAGGCCGACCTAACGGAGCCGTTGGTGACGTTTCCCGATCCCGACACTCCGCCTCCTGCCACGGGGGCCGTCACGTTAACCGGGGGCTCGCCGTCTCAGCTGAGCTCTTTGAACTCGTTGAACAATCTTCATAATATGAGCCCGCCGATCAGCATGTCGAACATGCCGAACATGACCAGTCTGCCTGCTGGACAGGAGACGATGAAGTTCGAACAGAAGAAGATGACCAGCGCCTCCAAAACTAAGGTAACAAAGGCTTTATTTCTGGTTGCTTAACACGAACCGTACCGACCGCCGGTCAAATAACCGATTTTACATACGGTAGAAATAGGTTTCAGTACGATTAGTGTTAAAGAACTAGCAAAGAAAGATATTCTCGTTGGAATATCAAAGGATTCATCTGTCAGGTTAATCATTTATGTTTTGCGGCCAATAACATCCATCCAGTTTTGTCCGATCTTCGATTGTTTTGAACGATATTGAACCCTTTGATTGAAAACCACTGGGAAGCAGGAGGCTCGTTGTTTGAAAAAGTTTAGTAATTTAAAAAACATTGTATAAATTTGGTAAAATGTAACAGCTGTAGTTTTCACAGAAGAAGCGTACGATGGATGCACAGGAACGACAGTTTCAATAATGATCGTTTCCGAATCTCTTGTTAGGATGAATCAAAAAGGGTTGAAGAGGAGATATACTGTAATACACGTGTTTCGAATACTAACTATTGCCGCGAAAGTCGTTGAGAACGTGAATTTGGTATTTGAGGGAAGGTTATGTAAATGTACGTAAAACTCAAGGTTAGTGATTTTTCATTGGAAAATTAATTAAGAGGAAGGTTGGATAATGTCATCGGTAATAATATTTTAAGGGATATTATTGAAGATAAGGCACGAGAAATAATGGTTAAATAGTGTTGATTTCATATGCACCAACCTAATAGATCTTGGGTTATGGTTATATTATACTTTGCTAAGTAGATTGAGGATACTAATGATCAGACCAACCGAAGAATTTTGCACATGGACGGTATTAGGTGGACAAAAGCGGTATTGTTTATTTCATTATAATACTTCGATCAGTGATGCTTCACTTGTCCAGATCCACGATGAATTGTTTATAACAATTAAAGCAGTGAATCTTTGCATTGAACTTCGGTAGTTAAACTATGTTTCTATTATTGTGGACTGTGATTAACATTTAGCTTAATATACAATTCAGTATTACGGTTAACAATCGATACCTGTTTCCTGATTGTTATCGATATGATATAATTATAGTCATCTCCCATTACGCTATTCCATCAGGCATTAAAGTTTCAAAAACCAGTTAAGTGTCCAACTTGTATTAATGATTATCGAGGAGCATCAAATCTCTCTAGAATAATATTACGAAAGAGAGGGGGTGGGGGGTCAAGAATCGATGAAATATCCATTGATTTACGAGTCTGAATATCCAAAATCTTGGACCAAAGCTACCGTGGATCTTTAGAACCGGATGATTCACGATCGAAATTCCGGCAGCTTCTCAAAAACGAGGACAATTTTAGACACGAAGCAGCTTCCTGTTCGATATTGCGCCTCGTGATAATCGATGCCCCGCGTGGACTTCACGATCAGTTTGGCGACACGAGGCTGCGCAATGTTTGGCCGGAGGTGCGGTTTCCTCTAGAGATAGTCTAGGTCAAGGACTTTGAGTCTTGTCTCTAGATGAGACTCTTCCGGCCCATCTGCCAGTGAGGTATCCACCAGTAGTATCCCTGTGGAACTCCATAATATTATCCTCAACCCTTTATTACCTGTAAATAGTCTTTAACTCTTAACTACAGACCACTCTAAAATGCGGAAGTTTATTTCACTTCACAACTTTAAATACTATTATACAAAAACTAAAATTGCACAGAATTTTGTGCCTTGTGCTTAAAGGCTTTTCGATATTAAATTTAATTAAAATCTTTATTTTAATACGTTTTTATATTTAGGAGATTGTATAAATGTACAAACTTCCACAATTTATACGTCACAGAAACGATTTGAATTTTTCTTTCACTATCACCATAGTCGTCGACAGATTTTTTGGAAGCTATACACGTTTGAGTGCTTTTAATTTGCAATAATTGACGTTCAATGAACAATGAATAAGGAAAAATAATAGTCGGTTGGGTTATTAAATGTGTTATAAAAGTTAGTCGTTGTCGGATTATTCATCTCTGAGACGAGTGATCTATAGTTAAGGGTGAACCATTGAACCCTGATGTTCAGTTCCATACTTGATCCTTTTGTTTCGAATCCCAAAGTGCTTCCACACACCTGTGCGTCTCTTCTCTGTTCCTCGAATCGAATTCGAAACGGTAAACCGTGCGAGTCAATTTCTGGCCGCTCGATTGTTTCAGAAACCACAAGACATTCCCTCGAAAAACACGTGACCGTTTCCCGATTATTTTTACCGTCGAATGTCACACTGCCTGCCGTCGACAGCTGATCTCTTTCCGCTTCGAGTGTCTATCTTTAACTTCACTTCCGTCACGCGACCGTTCGAAGCACTTTCTCGCCATCGAGAGCGAGGTCAGTTTTTTCCCCTCTAAATTTCATTCTCTACACTCAGTTGTTCGACGTATACCATCTTCCTAATATCGTGAAAAGGAAATGATTCCGGATTGTTGTTTATTTCGTCTGTGTTTTATATTAGACACGCGATAGATTTAAAAATTCAAATCAGTTTAATTTTTTTCGTCGTGCAAGAATCTGGAGTGTCCTCTATCGAAGGGGACAATTTGGTTTCTCTTAACCCTTTCAATATTTATGTAGAGTATACCTGTCATGCAAAGATGGCATTTTTACATCACTTACTGTTTAAAGTAAAATTTAGGGAAAATAAGAAACATATTCGTAATTATACCACATTTCAGTGATTTTTTTATTCAGAAAACAGTTTAAGTTTGTACACAGTAACTTGCAATAGATATTTAATCTCATTACTTTGATTTTATCACAATTATCGCTTAAGGGATTTTTGAATCCGCGAAATTCAAATGTTCAATCACGCGGATGATCCAGACCTAACGATTCTCGTTTGATTTATTTCTTTGTCTTTTCACTCTGCTGTAATATCATCTTGTGTTTGCAACTTGTCATAACCGTCGATCCCAAAAAAAAAAAAAAAAATTCCAGGTAGTCACGGACGGCTTCAGCGCGGAGAAAGCGACCGCGAACAGCGCCGAGATGAGAGCTTTACAAGCCGGCGACGTCTCGTACAAGGAGCAAAGCGCCGCGACAGCGGCCAGGGCGCGGGTGGAACTCGACGGCGTCTCGGCGGAGAAAAGTGTCGCCGCGGCAAGGGTAAGCGCACGCATTAACATTTTTCTGAATCCTCTACGAAAACCCACCCGACGTGAAATTAGTCCTCGTGTTTCTACGAGACCACGTAGATGAACTACACCTCTGGTTAATAGGACAATACTCGAACGAATATTTTGAGAGTGTGTCGTGACGGATCACAATTTGTCCAGTCGACTGGTACGATTAAAACAGAAATTCTGATGACATTTCAGTCCACGGTATTATCCTCACAACTGCTGTCCGATACATTTATGCACGTGAACCACTACGTTCCATTGTTTTGTGCTCCTGAACCACTACGTTCCATTGTTTTATGCTCCTGAATCTCTACGTTCCATTG
>NW_015374058.1:0-21649 GCF_001272555.1 Dufourea novaeangliae | reverse complement strand
GGGGGGTTGATATACTAGCTTTATTAGACACTTTTGTGTAAGAGTTAAAGAAAGCATTCAAAAAACGATCATACTAGGAGGTATCCTCCCTCGGTAATCTTCGTTATCTTCCCCCAATTCGAGTCTGTATCCTTCATTCTCACTTAAAATTGGACCACAACTGATGATTCCCTCGCTATAAGCTCGCCGCCGGTCCCGAATAAGGAGCTTCTAAACGGGGCAATACTATTCACACCTTCGATACATCTTCTGACTCATTTAAAGAAATACACTATTGTAAATTCAAGGGAAAATACGCATAAACTCGTGTTTAAATAGTCGATCCTGATTCCACAGAAACTAACTCGAAAGAAAGCTTTCGAGAAATTATTTTTTCGATTCTTATCCGAATCACGATTTATTACGATTGTTCTAAAACTCCGGTAGGAAAAATCGATTGGAGATCAATATTGAAAGAAAAAAAATTGCAAAAGTGTTGCAATAACATAATACACCATTCCGTTAAAGTGTCTCCCGCCGTGTTCTCGAAATTTTAGCGATTGGGGGTTTCGAGGAATTCCTCTGTGCAAAGAGATGTCGGTCTCGGAATGTGGGTTCTTCGCTTTGCCGCCGCGGGAATCATCGAACCCGCGAAGACAGACAATTACAGGGCACCGTTGTACGATTACGCAGACAACGGAGAAGCCCGTTTTCGACGAGGCCACACACGCATCTCGCCTATTTACGCGACCGTCGTTGTCACGCTAAATTTAGCCGATTTCAGTCCCGGGACCAGTAACATAGGTACCACACACGGCTTTTTGAGTCATCGACGGAACTTTTGACGCGGAGCCAATGACTCTACGCCGGTACAATGTTGCGTTCGCTGTTCTTCGATCGATGATCTTCGTTTTCGGTGATTACAAGTACATTTCGACTGGATACGTCGAACCAGACTAGAAATAATAACTCCTCTGATACAGCGACTCACAAATATGTTCACTGGAGAACAGTCGGATTTATATTTCAGCAATATACTTACAAAATCGGGAATTTTACTGCTACGTTGAAAACAATTTATCAGAAAAGAATGACAGAACTAACGATAAGCAGCGTTCATGAATTGGAATTGCATAAAAATTTGTACACTTAATTGTTAAGTACTAAGTTAATGTACACTTAATTATAAATCATGAATTTCGATACGAATAAGTTTAATTGCCGATAATTATAGGGGATTTCTTGAGGCGATCAGTTCCGAAGCGTTTTTCGATTGTGATAATCCTAGGGGATGTTCTTGAGGTGATCCAGTTGTGATAAGTTCGATCGTGATAATCGTAGGGTATATTCCGAAGGTCATCACTGTCATCAGTTTCGAAACATTAGATTGTGACACTCATAGGGAATTTTTTTTTGGTTCTCGATAGCGAATAGAATTCAGGCTATCTTCGTTTTTCAAGTCAAACGAAATGCCAAACGGGGTTTCCTGATTCCCGCATCGAACCATTTTCCCGCGAAATCGCGCGTTATGATCGCCGCCACGTAGCCTTGACTCTGCACAGAAACACGCGAGGTTTTCTTTTTTCTTTTTTTTTGTCTTTATCGCGGAATCTGTTCTCACGAAACCATATTCGCTGCGATCGAAACTCCCCCTCAGGGGGTGGCTCTGCCTAAAGACTCGAGAAAAGCTCTGATTGGTCGGGGTTTTTCCTTAATATCGTTAACAAAACCTCGGATAACATTTTCCCTAAGGAAAAACCTGATCCAAATCTCCTCACGAGTAACCCATTTCAGAGACCTACAACACTTTCCTTATACCTACCCTGTGTATAAAAATAGAAAAAAAAATGTTTGTGATTATTAAATAATTTGAGAATGATAGGGTTAAGGTCGAGGCTCCATTTCAGACACCTACAACACTTTCCTTACACCTACCCTGTGTATAAAAATAAAAAAAAAAAATGTTCGTGATTATTAAATAATTTGAGAATGATAGGGTTAAGGTCTAGGCTCCATTTCAGACACCTACAACACTTTCCTTATACCTACCCTGTGTATAAAAATAGAAAAGAAAAATGTTCGTGATTGTTAAATAACGTGAGAATGATAGGGTTAAGGTCGAGGCTCCATTTCAGAGACCTACAACACTTTCCTTATACCTACCCTGTGTATAAAAATAGAAAAAAAAAATGTTCGTGATTGTTAAATAACGTGAGAATGATAGGGTTAAGGTTGAGGCTCGTGAGTGTCGAATCACGTCAAGTGTATCGACGTCCTGTGGCGAAGGGAGGCCACAAAGGCCGGTTCCACCCACGCGTTAAGACGCTCGCCCGTTTCCATAGGGGTGGTCTGTGACTCACGGGGGTGGTGGAGGAGGATGTGGTCGAGGAAACGCTAGGAAACCACCGGCGCGTCGATCGATACCGCGTTCCAGGGTAGAAATTCAGTTCGTTCCTGGCGCTGATAGTCGGCGGTTCACTGTGTATGTGTGTTCGATGGGTCAACAATTGTCGAGCCTCGCGCGGGGACTTTTTCCCATTTTGAGGCCCCGTAGCGGTGTCGAGCGACGTAGAATTATGGCGAACCGTGGCCTCGGGTGTAAAGTCACGAAAACGGTAGGACGACACCCCAAAAGAGTTCTTTTTTTTTTTTTTAAATCTTCCTTTATTCACGTGTAATCGTACGAAGAGAAGTGCGTTTGGTTGTAGTCTCTGTGGTGACATAATTTGCACGATCGATCGTATCTAGTCGCCTGAGGTGGTTTTATGTATTGTGTACTCGCGATGGAAACTGGAAGATCGCGTGTTGGATTCGTTGGGCACGTTGTTGGTGTTGTCTTCGTGGATTGTATTTAGTTTCGAAGCTGAGTTAATACTCGAGGTTGGCTCTCGATGACCAACGAGGAATATCGACCACCGATACTTGTCTCTGGCTATAGTTCGCCTAAAGAAAATGTATGTCTTCGTCGGTTAAAAATAGGAACAAAGACCAGAGCCTGGTAGAGTGAAACATATCTATGAAGTTCCTTCGATGTTCAGGTTCGATGTAGATAGATATTTCGTTCATTCACGCTTAACACTTTGACTGCCACGTCGCCCAAATACGAGTGACACGTACATTGCAAAGAAGCTGGATTATCTAAATATAACTATAAAACTTTTGCGTAAAATTAAAATCGCAGTATAATTTAGAACCAAACCAACAGCCTCTATTAACTGTACACATATATTTTCGACGATTTATGATTTAAAAAAGGAGATAAAGTATGTCTGACTACGTACGACCGTTTTCACTGTGGCAGTCAATGTGTTAATTCGAGTGATTTAATTCAGTGATACATTCCACGCAAGCGTTTGACGGAAGATGGGATTGTAGAAAGTTCGAAGACACGTTTGCGTCTTTTTTATTCGAAGTAAAAAACCCTTCCAAGCAATAGTCTGTATACAATTACCAGACACCGAATTGGCCGTCAGTTATCAATTAAACCATCATATATAAATAAAAGGGATAACTTTAACCGATTCAAATGTTACAAACCTTTGATACGAGGAGTAAAACCTCGTGTCTGGTATTTCCCTGTAGTTACAAGACCGCTTCAACGATTAATAACAATACATTCACCCTCCCTTCCAGGCGTTTTTTAAAATTCATCACGGACCAAGAGACAACACCGTTTTCTCGTTCAGCGAAGATTGTGCTCCTCTCTATCTTTCGCTCGAACCGATCGACAACCAACGATAATTGGCTCTTTAACCTCGAGGAGGACGATAAGTGTCGTGAACGGAGTCCGTTCAGTCGCGTGTTTTCCTCGGCTAAAAACGGGTCGGTCTGTAATTAGAGGGCGTGCACGATCGCCGATGATCCAATTACAGAGAAGCGATCGGTGATTACAGCGATCGTCGTTAATTGAAGAATTGCAGTCTGCGCGCCGGTTTCACTTCTCTCGTGGAACGCGTCGTGTTGCGTTCCCGTCTTCCTTTACGTAATCCGGCCGACCTTCCGGGGACCATGGTGGATCGTGTGGTTCACGTTCCTAGAGACTATCGATCCCTCGGCTGGTTAAGTATTCACACGTTACGAAACAAGATCGATTCGTCCGTACCGTTTCTAAACCGCAGGGATGTGTTTCATGGAAATTCGTAGCTTCGGAGTTTGTCGAAATTTTCATTTTCGTTTGTCACACACGACTATCATACAGATCAGGAATTCCGTGAAGTCTACAATGTAACTGGGTATACTCAATGGTCATTCAGTTTCCGAATACGGAAAATCGAGGTGGAAGTAATGGGGACAGCCAATGTGGTAGCAATGGGTAGGATGAAGAAAGAATTCAACGTGCAGATCTTTCCGAGCATTATTGAGAATTTTTTACGAAAAACAGAACACCTGAATATCTTTATTAGAATTGAAGAAACTATATTTTTTTTAATTCAAGGTCATTTCAAGGTCATAGTATACTAGGTCGTTGAACTGACGTCTTGACATTAGCTACAACACTACGAAGTTAAATCTACACTGTGCCATTTAAGAAACCATCGATGACCTACAAATAACCTTGAGCATAACATCAAACGAAACGTTTGTTTATACCACGACCTTTGTCTCCTTGAACGATATAACGTTTGCCACTGACATATTCTCCTATCTCCAATCCCAACAAAGCTATTCAAGTGTTCTGTTTCCCACGACACAGCTTGTACAAGTGGCCCACTGTATTTTATCGAATCTAATTCTTAATTCTGCTTCCTGGAAAATGTTGCTTCGTGAATTATGTAAATATTGTTCCTGTTAACGACTTGGAGATGCCGCAACTCGCAGTGGTTCACGAAGACAGTTTACCGAAATTTTGGAGAACATTTAGAGATTTCCGTGAATTATTTTCAAAAGAGATTTACCGCGACAATTTTCGTAATGTTTTGTCTCGTTTTGCGACATTCCGCTTCTTTGTTGGCCCGCGAAGGGACACACGCGCGAGAACCGTTCATTGAGTGACGAACATGAGATCATCCGTGAGATTTCGGTCGAGATTTTCGGGAATCGTTGCCAACGGAGGGGGAATAGGTGTCACCGATACCATCCCGGAACACCGAAATAGAGCTCTCTCGACCGTGAATGTTTCTCGTGTTGACTGCCAGATACACCACTCCCGCTTCTCCACAGTCGGGAGCTTTGTCAAGGACATGTTCAAGGTCCTCAAGGTGTCCCTATAAAATCACTACGACGAGAGAACTCCACGTTTGCCATGAGAATCATCTTGGATATTAGATGACAGATATTCTGATAAAAGAAAAATATATTTGATCTAGAATTTATTAATCACCGTTTATTGATATTATAGCCCAAAGAGAATTCTAGAATCGTTTCAAGAATTCCATTGTTCTGTTGAAATTTTCGAAAATACGATATATGGAAATGATTATCGATAAAAAGTGATAATGTTTGTTTTCTTTAACTACGATTTCTACCGACGATTTCTCGTAATATTAAAATCGTGGAAATCATACTTTCTAATTAAAGAGGAAGGAGTACGCAGCGATACCGATAAGATACTCAGAATGTCATTTCCTCGATCTCGCTTCTTTAATTGTCACTTGTCCGACTGAAAACAACTTTATTTATAGAACACAACCGAAGCATTTGACACCCTTATCGTATTCATAGTCGAGATAACGGGAACGGGTCTTTGCCAATTTCATGCTTATTTGATGTAACGTAAATTTCTACTAAATACAACACTGTATTCATTTGGTTGCAAAACATGAGATTTTAAATAGGTTTTGCAGTTACTACAAAAATAACATTTGCGAATAACCGACCGTGGATCATATACATACAGGATGTTAATAAAAATATCGGACACTCTTACAGGGTGGATTCTGCATGTAAAATCAAGACGAAATTATGTTCAAGGCTTTGTTTCCCAGTTATTAATTGTTGAAAATACCAACGAAATACGCGTGAAATACGTCTGACTCGAACGGGCTATTCCACTTGAGAGGCGCGTTCTTCAACTGTTTCACCAGTTGATTTCATTCATTTTATTTCATTCATTTTATTTCATTCATTTTATTTGATTCGTTAGCTTCGCTAGATCACCGATCGATTCCACGTATCAACGTATGAACCTGTGCGTCTGTGATCCGGCTTTAATTTCGACCTCTAAACATTAAAACTCCCGTCGTGTAAAGGTGTTCCTCATCTTGGCCACATCCTGCCACCGTGACGAAGCCCGCCGATTACGTAATGGCCGACCGCGCAAGTATGCGGACACCTCGTAACGGCGACAATCCATGAAAACGGCCGGCGAATCGGCGATGTATGATGCTACCGCTATTTCTGCCCGGTGGAAAAATAGAAACAGAACGTCGCCCGTCCACGGAATTTCGTCTACAATCCATCACGTGTGGTCCTCCCCCACCCCCGTTTGCACCCTGACGTTTCGCTGGCCGGAACGAATTTAACCTGTGCATCGCTCGCGAAACGCATTCGAACGCGGCCCCTGGACCTGTGTCGAGTGCGCGTCGCGTCGTCTCGAACCAAACGATACATCGATATATCTCGCCGTCTCGAGACTCGATCGTTCGCGGAGCACGCCGCCTCTTATCGATACGCAGACGCACGCGGAAATTTCTCTCTCCGTTTACATCGAGAAACAATTCGAACTAATCGAAGAAATTGTTTACGAATTCGATAATATCGATCCTCGTAGGAAGAATTCGTTGAGTCAAATCGATACCACTCTCGATTCGCGAGGGTAGAAACGAAAATCTCGTTGTGTGTCATCCGTGATATGCGATCTCGTAGAGATGAGTGCACCGTGGCCAGTGCATCGCGGCGTGATACAGCGAAAGATGTTCGATCGCGGTCACGTGGTAAGTTTTCATTGACAAGGGAAGGCACGGAAGTGTCCCCCTCCGATTTTGATGAAACTTCGTATGTCTGTTACGCAGTCAAAAATAAGGGATACGTATTTTTTGTTATCGGTTGCGACGCGACTTTAAGGGGTGAAACCGCCTCTTGAAGTTGCGACCCGAAAGTACTATCTCGAAAACCAGAGGAGATACATGAAAACTTCTAATGGACAAGGTTTGCGTTTTTTTATGTAGAATAATATGGTTCTAACAAATTGGCCAAAATATAATTTATTTATAACAAAAAAATTTGGGATCGAAACTTCGAGGGGTGGTTTCATCCCTTGAAGTCGCGTTTCGGTCGATAAAAAAAAATATGTATCCGTTATTTTTGACTGCTAAACAGACATACGAAGTTTCATCAAAATCGGAGAGGGACACTTCCGTGCCTTCCCTTGTGAGAATTTTTAGGTTAGGGTGCGTACGCTTCTTCCCGCGCGCGCGTTGTTCGGTTACTATTGACGGTCGTACGGTAGATTACGCGCCCGAGAACACGCGTTCTCTCGTGCGAGTGCATCGTTCAAATGATACAGAGGGTATATACTTGATTTTACCTGGAAATCTTCCTGCGGGGCGTGCTTTTATTAAACCTCGGGGGAGAAGGAAAAGTATCTTTCCGTTCGATAAATAAACGAATCGCAGCCGACGGAAAGGCAGGAATTATTTTTCCAGTCTACGCACAGTTGGCGCTCGGACGATGAAATATTCGATGCGGTTCACTCTTGTTCGGCTTTTGCTTTCGTTTACGATGTGTTTAAGAAGACGGTTATCTCATATCCAACGAGCGAACATCCAGATTGAATCGTTTATAAAGAACGACGGGGGCCTGGGTTCGACGTAGTCATTCATGCTCGATGGCCAGTCAGACGCGCAACCTATCATTTATTTTCATTTCAGCTACGATATTCGGGAGGGGAGCATCAGCTGACGCGAACGTTCGTCGTAATATCTGAAAGCCGAATGACGACGAATACACATATAATCCCGTGGAATTTGTTTACCCATTGTGGTCGCTGTATCTCGAAAATACTGCGAGCCGATTTCTCCGAGAAGAAAACCACAATTCCTCGGTCCAAACCCACTGAACACCGTCTAATGAGTTGAGGCATGCGCGGATAGTACCTGTCGAGCGTGTTCTTTCTATGAAAGTCTCCAAAAACTAGTCATAGGCTATAAATATCTCGACGCGATTTTTCGAGATCGCAACGAAAAATTCTCCGTGTAATTCCATTTCAAAAAGTGGCGTAAGAGAAGGGCCTCCTACCATTTGATAAATTGATTTCAAGTACTAAAATAAATGTTAACTCGAATGTTAATTTGGTATGAATTTCAATAATTTCGAATACCAAGTGGTAGGAGGCGTTTTCCCTAATACGTTACTTTTTCTCCTAGTGAAAGCCGAAATTGCTTGTGGGCGTACACCAATGAAACTGACCCGTCCTCCGACGAGATGTTTTTCCGAAGGATGAAAGAATGGGGCGAAATACCCACCCAACATATCCCCCCAACTACTGTCAATCATTTCAGTGACAACAGTCGTTATTTTACTGCCATTGCAACTATCTTCGCGCTTGCAACCGGAGGTGTTTTTTTCCCCCAACGAAATCGCGCTCTAAAGTCCGTTCTACCGATAACACGGTGACCGACGACAACGCCGCCAAGCTTGAAGGCCAGTAAATAGAGGGAGAAGCGCGCGTGTTGTGTGTGTGTTGTTTTCGATCGCAAGGTGGCCGCCGGGTTGAAGGGAAACGCGTGTATGTACATTACAGTGTGTGACTGGCGACGACAGGGAGCCCCGTCGTCTCTCTCGTGACGATACGCTCGGATTATATTTAGAGAAATACGTCAGAAGCCGACCGAAGAGGTCGAGCCTCGGCCGATGAGCTTTCGACAGGCCAGTACTGTTAAGCAGCTCTGTCGCGGAAAGTCGTGTTCGCGCGCAACGAGGCTTTTCACGCCGGCTACCACGCGTGTTTCTCTCGTAACGCTGGGCACATAATACACACGCAACATCGAAAGTGATTACATCCTCCTCCGGGGAATCTGAATTAAAGAATTTTAACAACCCATTTCTTCGGTATTGTGAAACTTTTCATTAATCTCTGCCAACTGATGAATTGTCAATCGAACCCTTTTTTGAAATTGTTGGTTTCTCTTCTGGGCTTTTTCCCGCCTTATCAAGGCAATTCCCTTCTTGTGATCCGTTCCAGCGATTATCGATCCATTCCGAATTATCGATCTCTCTTTTTCAAGTTCGATTCGGTCGGAAGATTTCGTTCGGCGATTTCTTCCATCGATTTTTCTTCTCAATTAGCGACTCAACCGGTCGATCCTTCTGTGACAAGCGTGCCCTTGAATGCTGTGAACGATGATTTCTTGATTTGCGCAGTTTCGTTCCACGACGATCGAGCCGAACGAGGATTAATGAGCAGCTGAATGAACGGTACGATACAAGTGTTACGATTAATTGGTATTTTCACGTAGTTAGCGGGCATGTCGTGTCGATAAAATTGTGCATGGAAGAGGGACAGTGCAACGATTGTGAGCTGCGTCGCGATTCTATCGCGAGACTTGCGCGAATTAGCGTCGTTAGCTAGCCAGCCATGAGTGGGACCTTCGAATGCGTGCTAATTCCCTGCAACGCGTGATGAATATTAAACTTTGTATTCCCTTGTGGTCCATCGAAAGCTTGTGAATCTTTGGGACGTATTAGTATCGTTCGACAGAAAAAAGGAAAAAAACTTTCCATTACGTATCGAACGATTTTCCTGGCTACTTTAATGGCTCTCGATGACTTTTTCCGCGAAAACATTCGCGAATTCCACTTCCGGGAAGTATTTCTCAAACATTACCTTCCTCGAAACAACACCGTCGGCACCTTCTCGAATTTCCACGTCCTTAGAGCGTCGTTTTAAAAATTCAAATTGACCGCCTCGCGCCCATCAAAGTCCACCGACACGACGACACTCGAGCAAACTTACGGTAGAGACACCCTTGAACTTTCATTTCCATACATTATCATTACGGTTCGGTCGTACGAGAAACAATTACGATCGCTTAACGGCCGTGCGCGATCTCGTAAAAATGCGAATAAATGTATGCTCATTTTCGGTCGGTTATTTTCTTTTGCAGGAACAGCGAAGCCTGAAGGCAGGCGATCTGTCGCACCAGGAGAGCAACAATATGGCGGCGTCCACCATGAAACTGCAAAGCGACTCCTTCAGTTCTGAGAAGGTGAGACGGATCAAGCTTTTCTAATTATTTCAACGCAACAGTGGCCTAGAATCGAAATTCAACAGCTCCAATGGTCAAAAACAGATTTCTTTTATTTTCCAAAAAAAAAAAGCTCTCAACTTATTATTAACCATTTGTCCCATGCGTTATTGTGCGACTTAGACCCTTCAGTATGATCAGTCTTGTAGAAAAATAGAAAGAGAAAAGATTCCTTAAGAATTCATACTTCCATACAGACGTGAGAATCGATGAAAATTTAAATACAATCATGAGTTCCAAAATGTTTCGTTTGCTTGAGTTATAAATAAACTCTGACGATATCACCCGAGGAAAATTATCGAAACTCCAAACGGAAGTTCTCTTCTGATTGGATAGTTCCGACGTTTCTCGAGGATTTTCATCAGAGGTGAAAAACATTTTCCGAGAATCGTCGATGGCCACAGTTGTTGGTTAAGCTCTCCCATGCCTGTTGGCCCGCCCCCAACGGGAATCTGTTTCCCGGGGCGACGGGCCACAAATCTTCGGTTTGATAGCGGTGTCTGGCCGTTTGGCTCGTGACGTACACGCCACGATTCGCGCCATTTTACGCGAGCCCGTGAGAACGATCTCGAAACCGTCGAGATAAGTGGGATCCACGGATTTAAACACCGGCCAGCTAGCCAGTCGCGTTCAGTCTGTGTTTCGAGCTTTCTCGAGGTGGGCATCCCTCGGTTGTCCGGGAAATACGTCCAGAAACGATGACGATGAGGAAGTGGAGCCTCGATTCTAGAATGGTACCGGTCCCCGTTTTGCTCGTCGATGTCCATTAATCGTGGTAAAAGAAAACTAAGAACAAGGCAGTACCAGGATTTGAACAAACAATCGGTTATCTCGCATCGTCGGGCGGAGTATAAAAATATATTTCTATCTGAAATTACCAGAAGCTTCGAAACGATAGGAATGTTTTTCATGTGTGTTACGTGGGCGATACAGAAATAATTTTTACATTGAACGACGGGAACCGTACGTGAGACAGACCGTGATAATTCTCCCCAGTTGCTATTCGAGCCTGTGGATGTGTTGTTTCCCCTGTTCCTTGCCAAGAGCTCTTCCACGTTTCTATTACGACCGGTACATATTTTCGAAAAATCCTATACACCACCAGGGTGCAGAGTAGCTAAAACGTTTAGAGGGATCGTAGTGGAGTGAAACCCCTAATCAGCCATGTTAATATTAATAACTAACAATCACGATTCGATGCTCTAATCGTCTCTAACTTTCGTCCTCTTTCAGAAAGCGATGGCGGCCCAGCAACAACGACAGACGGTCACCTCGACCGGGATCTTCAACCACGAGAAACACATGGCGTCCAGCTCGCAGTCCAGCATCACGATAGCCTCGAAAGGAGTGACATCGAAGTCCTCGATGATCACCGCGGCGAATGCGGTGAATCAACTGATGAACGGAATGAGGCCAGGCGAGGACGATCTCCTCTCGCTGCCTCTGGACGATCTGGATCTTCTCTGCTCGAAGTCGAATCCTCAGGACGTGGATCGTGCGATCGCCAAGTATTGCAGCTTTCTGGACAGTTTCGTGGAACGATTGAAAAGCAACGACGGGAAAAATGGCAAGGCTCCGTTGCTTCTGAACCGGGTGAACGAGATCATACGAAAAGCATGGGCGGTGCCCACACACGGCCACGAGTTAGGCTACACCCTTTGTAACACTCTGAGAACGAGGGGCGGTCTGGATCTACTGATGTCGAATTGCGTGGCCAGCGATCAGGAACTACAGTTCTCATCGGCGAGACTGTTAGAGCAATGTTTGACCACCGAGAACAGAGCTCACGTTGTGGAAAACGGTTTAGAGAAGGTGGTGAACGTCGCCTGCGTTTGCACCAAGAACGCGAACTCGGTGGATCATTCGAGGGTTGGAACGGGTATATTGGAGCATCTGTTCAAGCACAGCGAAGGTACCTGTAGCGACGTGATCAGATTGGGTGGACTAGACGCGGTGTTATTCGAATGCAGGAAGAACGATGTGGAGACCTTGAGACACTGCGCAGGTGCGTTAGCTAATCTCTCTTTGTACGGTGGCGCTGAAAACCAAGAGGCGATGATCAAGAGAAAGGTCCCCATGTGGTTGTTCCCGTTGGCCTTTCATAACGACGACAATATCAAGTACTATGCCTGTCTGGCGATAGCCGTGCTGGTTGCCAACAAAGAGATCGAGGCAGCGGTACTGAAGTCCGGTACCCTGGACCTTGTGGAACCTTTCGTTACGTCGCACAATCCGTACGAGTTCGCCAAGTCCAATCTAGCACACGCGCACGGCCAGAGTAAGAACTGGCTGGAGAGGCTTGTGCCGGTATTGAGCTCGAAAAGGGAGGAAGCCAGGAATTTAGCTGCTTTCCACTTCTGCATGGAGGCTGGGATAAAAAAACAGCAGGGCAATACAGAGATCTTCCGAGCAATAGGTGCTATAGAACCGTTGAAGAAAGTCGCCAGCTGTCCGAATGCTATTGCCTCCAAGTACGCGGCGCAGGCGCTGCGTTTGATCGGAGAGGAGATACCTCACAAGCTCAGCCAACAGGTGCCACTATGGTCCACCGAGGACGTCCGGGAATGGGTGAAACAGATCGGTTTCGCCGAGTGCGCGCAGAACTTCGTTGAGAGCAGAGTAGACGGTGATCTTCTGCTCCAATTAACGGAGGAGAATCTCAAGGAGGACATAGGACTTACGAACGGGATCAGGAGAAGACGGTTCACCAGGGAGTTACAGAACCTGAAGAAAATGGCCGATTACAGTAGCAGAGACACCGGGAATCTGAACAGTTTCTTACAGTCGATCGGACAGGAATTTTCTATTTACACTTACAGTATGCTCAACGCTGGCGTTGACAAGGATTCGATCAGGAATCTGTCCGAGGATCAATTGCTGACCGAGTGCGGGATCGCGAACAGTATACACCGGTTGAGGATACTAGATGCGATCAAGAATATGCAACACAATCAGCTGGGCTCGTGCGAGAACGAGTCGCCAGACAAATCGTTGGACGTGTTCGTTAGCTATAGGAGATCGAATGGCTCTCAGTTGGCCAGCTTACTGAAAGTACATTTGCAGTTGAGAGGCTTCTCTGTGTTCATCGATGTCGAGAGGCTAGAAGCCGGCAAGTTCGACAACAACTTGCTGCAGAGTATCAGACAGGCGAAACACTTCCTCCTTGTGCTGACGCCCAAGGCTTTGGAAAGGTGTACACAGGATACTGAGTGCAAAGATTGGGTCCATAGGGTGAGCGTCTTACCTATTGTTCACGTGATTATGTATCCGTTCGTGTTGGATAAACTGGTCTTCTATACAATGTTGATCGTGTTTACAGGAAATTGTAGCAGCTCTTCAGTCACAGTGTAATATAATTCCCATCATAGACAACTTCCAATGGCCAGAACCTGAGGAACTTCCTGAAGACATGAGGGCGGTTTGCCACTTTAACGGTGTACGTTGGATTCACGACTACCAGGACGCCTGCGTAGACAAGCTTGAAAGGTGAATACTTAAATACAATAAACTGAATCCTGTCTGTACAGTACAGTATATGTATATGTATATATATATATTGAGTTTGATTTGATAATTGTTTTTTAAAACGTCATTGTTTTGCAGGTTTATGCGCGGTGAAATACCAGTCAGATCAGAAATGTCCGGTGGAATTCCAAGAAGTATGGCACCTAAAGACGTAACCCAACCGAACACACCGGGTAACACGAACATTCGACAGCCACCAAACTACCAACGTATGCATAGTAACGAGAGCAGGGGCAGTGACAAAGATTCGACGGGTGGGCGGGATTGACTAGAGGGCCCGCCCACAGCTATACCGAGCAGGTAGCCATCATTTGCGACACGGCGATACGCTGGTACATTTAGTAACACTAAACTTTAAGATGCAACTTAACATTCTGTTTTTATTTCCATGCAGCCAGGATTAACAATCGCGATAAGACAATCACGACTAGGTCAGTCCGTGGAATTAGATTTATATCCGATTATGTGTTTAAATGGTGTTAGTTGTATAGTTGGAACACGGTTACTTGATTTCTCAAGGATGCACAAGGGTATACGAAATCGTGTTTTGATGATTATGAAACAAACAACAGTGGACGTGGTCAGATAATACGTCGAAAGTGGCCACGCCCGCCCTCGATAACCTTGAATAAATCATATGATTTTGTTTCAACAACAGTCAGTGTCTTCTCAACTCGTCTTCCATGTTCTGCTTAATCATTCTTATTATCTTATGATACACCTTTATTTAAAGTAAAGTTATTACGCCACATATCCTCAATTTCCGTTACAATTTTTCTCAAGTACACTGGTTTCGAAATCTAAGCATGATGCTGTTATCGTGTTCTATAAGTGTGTATCCATTGTAATGAAGCTGTACTGTTGGGTACTGTGGGGCCGCATGGTTGCTAAATGTACTTGTAAATGTATAATAGTATTAATGTATCAGAATTAACGTATCGTATTTAAATTACAGGTTTAGACAATCGTCAAGTCCGTCCCGTTGGTTAATGGGTCTACCACCCACTTCTCCGCGATTGAAGTTTACTCACACACATCCTGGGGGGAGTCCAGTACCCCGACGACCCCCGCGTCATCCTCCTTCCCCATCCACTAGATCTCGTTCGTTGGAACTGTTGGACCAAGATGAGAAGAAGTCAGTCTCCCCTATCAGGGGGCCCGAGCCACAATCAAGACCAAGGTCCAGAAGCTTGGACGGCTTACTAGACGAAGATGGTATGATACCAGACATGAAGACTGACGAGTCATCTATACAGAACGAAAGTGAAACCACCATTGAACCCCTCGAAACTCTAGATAGATTGCCTGTCCCAAGAATAGAAGAATCTATTCAACGTAAACCAGAAGATTTAGGGAACAAGGTTGAGGGTGGACCAGTCGGTGGTGAAATTTATTCTGAAGCTAAAAGCGTAGAGGCCAGTTCTGAAATGATATCGAACGAAAATCCAACGCCGGTTCCTAGACAGCGAACGAAGACACCTGCTGTAGAGGCGAAAGAAACAAGAAAATCAATCTTGGAGGATCTCAGTGACAGGGAGGAGAATAATCCACCCACGCGACCGCCAAAACCGAATCGGTTCATCAGCGTGGATGGACACCTCTTGACTTCAAACGATGAGGATGAAAAAGAGGATTCCCAAACTAGCTCGGAGAATGTTGATCCTTACGATGGTAACGCGATGTTGAAGGAGCGATTAGTGGCCACGGGAAACGATAAGTCGACGCTGCTTAAGACGAGGAGCTGTGGTGCGGGACTTGATTCCGACGAGAGCATTTCGTCTAACGATTACAAGCCTAAGACGAAGGAGCAGGGCTCGCTTCTGTCCCTACCCACTGGGGTTGAACCGAAACGTAAGAAGAACTTTATGGACAAATGCGTGAATAAAGTGCGGTCTTTCATGAGGAAGTGATACGCGACTTCCCGGTTACGGTGATAGAGACTATTATTTAATTTTACAAGGTTAATTGTAGCATGTCGATATTAATTACTCGGACATCGTGGTCCCAAAAAGCCCCAAAAATCGGTATATATATAGTATATATTCGCCTGCCATACTTCTTTTTTCTATTTGTAATAGAAGAATTGTTTTCGAAATGTACAGACAGTATTCCCTTTCTTCTATACACGCGAACAATTCCTTTCTTCTTTTTTTTTTTATTTCAATATGATCTAATGAATGTATATATTTAAGATATACAGAAAGGTGTTAGAATCATGCACGTGAGTATACATGATGTTTGTATAAAAGACTAAGCGCCATGGTAGAGTTACGAATGATTATTTTCTTCTATATGATGACAGGCAGCATGAAAGTGTAACTGATGTTGTGCCTATTACAAAGTGTCTTCTTATTCTAATTGTATTATAATTACATAAACGTGTAGATAGATAGCATTGTTATTTGTAATACTATTTTTTATACTCGTATTCAAGAGTTTTGATCAGTCAGAATCACGTCTGTGACACGTATAAATTGCGTGATGTTATATACAACAAACAATAGTTGAGAAAAAGAAGGGACAGAGATCCCTAATTGTCCAAGACCGCTTAAAACTCGTGGATTCGAGTACAGTCGGTTTAGTACGTCAAACGTAATGTTCCGCTTGCGATGTACGCCGTGAGTGAAGGCAGCTAACGCAATAGTAACAAAAATTCTTAACGTAATACATAATTGGTTACGCTACCTTATCGTTTAATATGCCTTTTCATCATTGTTTAACCGACATTGATTATCTTACGTACGTAGCAAGTTCGAACAAACGCCGCGCGAAGTGAACCTTACGAAGCTTCGACATTGTACTGTTTTAAGATCCTGCCTATGAATCAAGAAATGTATATTTTACCAAAGTTTCGTAAAGTAAAGTCTAAGAATTTTATCAGAAGTTTAAATGTTTCCCATGAAATAAATTTTATTTAGCAAACTATGGCATAATCTATGGTATGTTACTATTTAAATTTTAAAAGATTATGTTGTACATGCTTTAATTTTTTCCGAAGCTTAGACAACATCTGTACAAGCATATTTGTGTTAAATACTACCCTATGTCTAATCACTACTTTTTATCTCGTCATAGGTATACCCTCAAATGCTTCAATTAATATGTCCTGCAATAAATACTAAATCAACTCATACAGAGTCATTAAGATGTGCCAATAACAACGCTGACCAAGGATGAAGTCTCGTACATAATTTTGTCAGTTTCTTCTTAGTGTCTACTGTTTTTAAAAGACACTTATATCATAAAGACTCTATTATTAACAATTTATTAAACAATGACTATGTGTTATTAATATCTCATTAAATATAAACGGTGCGACGGGAGCAATTGTAGATTCCGTGGGAACAAATTGGGAGCCATTTTTTAAGATATAAATTGTTAAGAAGTACTATGTAATATTCGGCGCCAACTATTTTTCGATGTCAACTATCGTTACAGCTGAGTGGGAAGTGGTTGGAAGCTACGATTGTAGCGGAAATGCACAGTGAGTCCGGTTAATATATCCTAAACGAGTGAAGATAGAAAATAATTTATTACTTACTTATTGAGCCATACAACTCCAATACAGTTATCATTATTTATATTTAAAAAATATCATTGATACTGCAGCCTTGATAGCACATATCTTACACAACAATAACATCAAAGTAAGCAACATGACATGTCACAGTCAAGGACTATAAAATATGTTAAATTTCTGCATTGTCAAGATAGGTATAAAAATATTTTATTTGTTGACAATGTCACTTCTTCCCCTGAGGCGTCGTAGAAGCCTCATATCATGGACTTGTAAAGTTATTCGTTTGGCGTGCATTGATAATAGTGTGCAATCTTCAAAGAACTGCACAATGTATGCTTCTGTTGCCTCTTGCAACGCTTCCAATGCACTTGCCTGTATTCTAAACAGAAATATGTGTTCATTGAAGAAACAATTACAATACTTAGTATTTAAAATTTTACCTAACAACACCTGAATTAGGAAACAGGTCCGAAATAATCTGTCTAATTACACGCATAAAAACAGATTTTGGTATAAGTAACTGTACAGTTTTCCTCAAGTACTTGATGTCTTGTAAAACATGTCGCCTTCTGTATATGATTTTGCTTTTCTAAAACAAAACACGTGTGTACAAAATGATGTATTAATAAAAATAGCATTAGTAATATCGCATAAATACTGAAATACAGCACAATACATGTGACTTACACTGGGTGTTTCACGTGAGGTTCGACTTCTGCTTGATCTAAAATAATACTTTCTGTTTAAATTATGATAAACATACAGTCGGGTATGCTAGAACGAACGTATTCTGCCGATTGTCCCAGTCCGATTTCGTTACCATGGTAAAGAAACCACTGATGACATGAATCTATTGGTAACAGTCGAGAATAGTATTACAGAATCAGTTGCCATATTTTGTTATAGTTTGTGAAATTACATACAATATTTTAATGTATGTAAATGCTACAATCAACGAGGTTTTAGAACCAATTAGTTTGTTGTAGCATACTCCACTGCCTTCGTTATATACAGTTCGAAATGGATCTTTCCAAACAAAGAAAATTTCAAATTTGTATTATCTTATTTTAATGAATTAAATTAATGAAAGTTAGTGTAAATTATGCTACATATACCTTTTTACTAACAACGCTATTATTTGATACATAAAAGCATTAAATATATGACTAACTATAAACGGAAAGAAGAGAACCGTCAACTAACCTTGCTTCACCTTTCCGTCGTACCATTTTCGTTTTATCGGAGCTCACTGAAATTTCATACTCATTCTTAATGTCTTTTCTGCTTTTAACATACTAAACTTTAGTAGTATATAAGATTAAGTCAGAACAGTGGACAAAATTATGATTAAAATCAGTACGAATCAAAGCGCGAAAACATGAAACGTCGCGCAAACTCAACTACAAACTGCGAAATGACAAATTTCAGTCTTGTTTGCGCATATTTCTCTCGGTTATCTTAGTTACCAACGTCTTAAACAATTAATTGAGCATCATTATGCCTCGTGTAACATCATACATCGAGTGACTTGGAAGTACAAACGTGCCAATTTATAAGTATTCATAGATTGAGAAATACTTCATTATGTCACCCGGTGTATGACAAATTCTATCGCCCATGTTACAGAGAGACCTCTGGTGCTCATCCCAGCTGCGCGAAGTAGTTATGGTCTTATTTGGTTTTTAGTGTACATAACTGTATTATAGTGCCCTCTGCAGGAGATCTATTCAATCGATCGTTTGCTTCACCTATTTTGTTCCATTATTCCTTTTTATCAATTTTTTACTTTACTGCTGTATACGAATAGTTGTAAATACGATTTATTAACAATTAATAACTTGGCGTCCCTACATATTGTTATAAAAACATATAAAATATTAACAGGTAAACAGTTTTTTGTATAACAGAATATTATTTTACAAGTACTCTCTTCATGTATTTATTTATGAACTTCGTTTTGTGCTTCTTTTCTACAGAGTCTGTCGCAATAGTCAATGTATCCAGGCCTTCAAGGGATGGTAAACTTACTGATTCTGTAATCGGTATGTATTTCTTTTTATCATTCTCCGATTTTCGAGTCCATTTCCTCATTGTCCATTGTAGGAAATTATTATACTTCTTATTGTTATCTTTATGATTGTTTAAATTATCTTCTGGACTCTGTAAACTCTCTTCCGTTTTCAACTTGTCCTTCCCATTTCCTATATGGTTATTTGGGTCTTGCAGTGGTTCCAAAAGTTTTCTGTCCTGTATATTTACTGTTTCATTTTTTTCTAATTTGTTGTATTCTTTCTCCTTCTCAAAATGTACTGCTTGTCTATCAGAGTTTCCATTTGTGTTATTCTCTGTTCGACTTAGTGTGCAAACAGAATCTCTCAGCTTTCCCCAAAAATCGTACAAACCTACTCTATTATAATCTAATATAAACATGTAATTCAACTGTGATGGTAACTGACATTTCTCGTAGAGGCATGGTATTACTTTCCTTTGTCGTTTTTCTGTAATTAATAATTAAATGTTAAATAAGTAAATGTTACAACACAAAATTAAGATTATAATATAGTGGTATTAAAGCATCAGGAAAACGTACCAATACCCAAAGCTTGGGCATAGTTCAAAAAAAATTTATTTGCTGAACTTTTCAGAAAATTGGATGAGATTATAACAATTAACCTGTTACACCTTTCTGATATCAATGTCATCACAGCTTCATGCTCAAACGTTATTCCTCCAATTAAATCTCTATCTTTTAAACAGAGCTGAAAGATGACAGTCCCATTTATAGTTTCTTATTATCGTTGTCATCCATTTTGTTCCTTTACCTTTAAGTTATACTGGTTCTCCAGCTTATCCACCATTTCAATAGCAAAATTAACATCTTCATCTGCATATAATAAAAATGCATCATAATATTGATTTTCAAATCCTTGTTTTAGTCTGTGAAGGTCATCTATTAAATAAAGAAAATGTTATTTGATAATATATTTCTATGTTTTAAGGATTACTTACCTACAGTTAATATTTTTTCATCAACTTCATTGGCAATCACATTGGCTGATGTCTGAGATCTTTCTAACTGTGACAAATATGTCTGAGAATCTCTTTCTACAATATAAATATATACTTAAAGGATAATTACAAATAGCTTTTTAAAAGACCATATTGTAAGTACATACCAAAAAGTTCTACAGTATCATCCAATATATCCCACCTATCAAGTTCTTCTAATATTACTTGGAAATCTTTAATTGTAGCATTTTTTTGTTTTTGTTCCCAAAATGTTAAAATATATGCTGATGGATCTGGTTGCGATATTAATAATGGCATTAACTCTCCACTCAAGTTGGATAAATGTGCAAAACCTCTCCAATCCCTAAATATTTAAACATTTGCATAAATTGATAATACATTAACTATGTTAATGTCAATAAATATGTGTAATGTATTAAATATGCACACTATGTCAAATTGTAGAAACATATAGTCCAAATTTTAAAATCAGATCTGTTGAAGGGTAACATTTAGTTTAAAACACACATAAAATTTATATCAAGTATAAAAAAAGTGGAAACCCTTACTCAATTTATTAATTAATTACCTAGGCAAGCCATTTTCAGATGGAATAACTTTTGGAGGATTTAATAATGCCGAAACAACTTGCTTGGACTCAACGGACAGAGCAACAAGTGGCACCGTTGACGGATCAGCTGTCATTCTTTCAATCTGATTTAACCTCAAACTATTCATGGGTGTAAAATATGATTAAACATTCGTTGGTATTCATTTACGTCACAAACATTGATTTCTAACACGGAGATCCGCCCAGAACACATGAGAGCAAAGTTTGTCTTTTTTAACAAGGGGTCACGTTGTTTATATCAATATTTACACGGAAAAAATACATTCTATTCTATTAAATCCGATTACTATTAACATAAATACATTTATAATAACAGAAAGGACATGACAGATGAGAATGCTCACTAGTAGAGATTAGAGATGGCGTGCAAAATCACTAACGGTGATATATCACAGTGATCACCGAATCACGGTCACGATCGTGATTTAACTTCATTTACAATCGTTATTGCGATTTTTTTATCTTGAGTGAATTTTCTCACTGCGATCGTAAGTCCTTGTTCTTTAAACAGAAAAACGTATTCAATATGATTTTACGATGAATTACATTACTATTTCTGTTTGTAAAAATCAGTAGAAAAAACAAGAAATTCTAAAAGAATGATTTGTCAGGTAACATCTAGATTATAATTTATAATCATTAATTCATTCATTATTCCTTCACTTTATACGATATAACTCGAATTTTTCCACCAATCAGAAACGATCACGAGAAATCACTGTGAAAAATCATCGTGATTGGGAATAGTGTTGTTAAAATGAGCCTCGAGTCTTGAGCTTTAACAGCTCGAGTCGCGGTTCA
>NW_015374057.1:34151-34673 GCF_001272555.1 Dufourea novaeangliae | reverse complement strand
GCGCTGGAGGAGTGCCCGGCCTTCTCCCGGGAGAGGCGGGCGCTCCGACTGGCGGTCGGGTGGAACCTCTCGCTCCCTGCCGTGGTCGATGCCATGGTGGGGGGCGAGTGGTCGTGGAAGGCAATGTCCTCCTTCTGCGAGACAGTGGTCTCGCGGAAGGAGGACGACGAGCGGGGTCGGGAGATAACCGACCCGGCTAGGATCGAGAGGAGGAGGGCGAGACGCGCCGGTGGTCGGCGGCCTGCCGCCGCCCCGGCTGCGGGGGGGGCCTGGTGCCCCCTGAGCCCTCCCTCCTCTCGGCTGGTCGCTGGGCGATCGGCGCGGCGCGGTGGCCCTGCACAATAGGCGTCGGCGGGCCCTCGGGCACGCCGCCTGTGCGGGGTCGCGGGGCCTGGGGGTGGGGTGCCAGCTGGTGCCCCGCCTCTCGGCTCGGCGTCGGTGCTGCGGCCGGGGCGGTGAGGGGAGGGGGTGCCCCCCCTCCCACCCCGGGCGGCGCACATCGTTCATCCCTGTGGACCGGGG
>NW_015374057.1:32980-33189 GCF_001272555.1 Dufourea novaeangliae | reverse complement strand
TAGGCGTCCCGCCTCGCTCTCCTCGCAGGCTGGGCCTGCGGGGGTGGGGCGGGCGCGTGCGCGTACATGGGGAGCTGGGGCTTAGGCCTTGATAGCTCCTCGCTCCGCGCACGCGCCCGGGCAGGCTGGACCTGTCGGGGGTTAGGCGGGCGCGTGTGTGCGGAGACGTGGGGAGCCGGGGCTTATGCCTTGGTAGCTCCCCGCTCCGC
>NW_015374057.1:27830-32728 GCF_001272555.1 Dufourea novaeangliae | reverse complement strand
GGCCACGGAGGCGTCTTTGCGCCTGCGCGACGACGGTGCGGCGGCTGACGCGACCGGGGCTAGCCCCCAGGACGCGGTTGTTATGCCGCCGCCCCCGCCTCCGGGGCCGGCCCCGCTGCCTGGCCCGAGCCATCCCCGGCGGTCCGCTGCCTCCGCCGGCGCTGCAGTCGCTGGGCTGGCGCCGTCTCCGGCCCCGTCCTCGCCCTCGCGAGGCGCGGTTGGGGCGCCTCCCTGCGTGCCCGCTGAGATGCCGGCCGCGGGGCGCGCGCTCACCGCGGCCGACGTGGAGAGGGTCGTGGAGAGGCGCGTGGGGCGCCTCTTCGCGGCCTTCGAGGCGCGCGTGATGGCGTGCCTCGACGGCCTGGGGGTCGGCGCTGTGCGGGACGGGTCCCGACGCGCTGCTCCCCGCCCTTCCTCAGCCGCCCCGCCTATCCGTTCGCGGTCGCGGCCGAGCGTCTCCAATAGCGGCGCTCGTGCCGCGGACGCGGGCGGTGCGGTTGCCGGCGGGCGGCGTAAGGGATAGCGGGGCGGTGGGAAGAGGCGGAAGAAGCCTCCGGCGCCGGCTGCGGAGGGACAGCCTCCGCCACCGCCTCCGCCTGCGAGGCAGGCTCCGCCGCCTCGGAAGCCGGCGGAAGGCGACCTGCCACCTGAGGAGGACCATGCGTCATGGTCCCGGGTGGTGGGCCGCAAGGAGCGTAGGAGGATGGTCGCCGCCGCTGCTGCGCCAGCGCAGCCAAAGGCGGCGGGCGCGAAAACGCAGCAGGCGGCGCCTACCTCTAGCAAACGCAATGGGGGCCGTCGCCCCCCACGCGTGCCGACGCGGGCAGCGGTCGCCCTTACGGTGGCCCCGGGCAGCCAAACGCCGTATGCGGAGGTCATGCGGCGGGCTGTCGCCGGGGTCAGACTAGCGGAGGTCGGGATTACCGACCTCCGCTATCGCAAGGGCCAGACGGGTTCCTCCATTTTAGAGGTCCCCGGGCCGGAAAGTGCCGCGAAGGCGGACGCCCTCGCGGCCCGCCTGGCGGAGGTCTTCCGCGGGACCGACGTCCGCGTCTCGAGGCCGGCGAAGACCGCAGAAATGCGGTTAGCCGGCATCGACGAGTCGGTGACCGTGGAGGCCGTGGCGGCGGCGGTCGCCCGTGTCGGCGGCTACGCGGTTGCCGGGGTCCGCTGCGGCGAGATTCGCCGCAACGCGTCTGGCCTCGGCACCGCGTGGGTGCGCTGCCCCCTCGTTGCCGCGAAACGGCTGACGACGGCAGGCCGCATTTTGGTCGGCTGGTCGTCGGCCAGAGTAGAGGCACTCGCGGCAAGGCCCCTTAGGTGCTTCCGCTGTTTGGAGCTGGGGCACGTCCGGCTGAAATGTCCGCGTGACGCGGACCGCGCCGGGCGTTGCTATGGCTGTGGCAGCGGGGAGCACCTCGTCCGGGACTGTGCAGCGGCCCCCAAGTGGCCAGTCTGCGCCGACCTTGGTCGGCCGGCGGACCATTGGCTGGGCAGCAAGGGCTGCGCGCCTCCGCCGTCCCGGCGGGGCCGACGGGGGCGAGGAGGAGCGGCGGCAGCGCCGGCTGCGTCGGCGGCGACGGCGCCGACGCAGCGGGGGGTGAGCCAGCCGACGAGTTCGGCTGGCGACCCGCCTCCGACGCAGCGGGGGTTGAGCCAGCCGACGAGTTCGGCTGGCGACCCGCCTCCGACGCCGCTGGCGTCGGTGGCGGAGGAGGGAGGATCCGGCCGGGGGAGGCTATGGAGACGGACTAGTCTTCCCCCCCACTCGGGTCCTTCATGCCAACCTCAACCACTCGGCCCGGGCACAGGACTTGTTTGTCCATAGCCTGGCTGAGTGGGGGGTTGGCCTGGCCGTCGCCGCGGAGCCGTACCGCGTCCCTGACGGCCCCGATTGGGCGGGGGACGCGCTGGGCTCCGTGGCGGTGGTCGGGGTGTATGCCCCTCCGAGCATGCCCCTCGCGGCATTTGAGCTGCTGTTGGACGGGATCCGGGACTTTGTCTCCCGCGATCCGACTCGTGCGACGTTGGTCCTGGGGGACTTCAATGCGAAGTCTACCCTTTGGGGAGGCCCCAGGACCGACGCGAGGGGCGAGGCCGTGGAGGAATGGGCGGCGAGCGCGGACGTTCGGCTGCTCAACCGAGGGTCTGCGAGCACGTGCGTGCGGTGGCAGGGAGAGTCAATAGTGGACCTCTCGTGGGCAACGCCCGCCGCCTAACGTATCGTGTCGGGGTGGAGGGTGGCGGAGGGGGTGGTCACATGAAGTGACCACCTCTACATCATGTTTGATGTCTCCGCCACGCCTCGGGATCACCCCGCCCGCTGTCCGGATGCGCTCCGACCGCCGCGATGGGCGCTCAAGCGCCTAGACGAGGTCGCGCTGACGGCTGCGTCCCTCGCCGTGTCCTGGGCGGAAGTTCCGCCCGGACAGGTCGCGAACGTCGACAGGGGGGCCGAATGGCTCCGGGAAGCATTGTCTGCTGCGTGCGACGCAGCAATGCCCCGGGCCAGGAAACCCCTCCGGCGGACCTCGTATTGGTGGAGCGACGCCATTGCTGCGTTGCGTGACATTTGTCACGCCGCGCGGCGTCGCTTCACCAGGGCCCGCCGGAGACGGAATCGCGACCTGGCGAGGGAACGCGAGCTCTACGGAGTCTACCGACGAGCAACGGTAGAACTCCAGAGAGCCGTCAGGGAGGCCAAATCCCGTGCCTGGAGCGAGCTCCTAGACACACTGGACCGCGACCCGTGGGGCCGGCCGTACCGCATCGTCCTTGGACGTATGCGGCCGGCTGGACCTCCGGTCACGGAGTCTCTTGACCCCCAACCCCTAGAGCGCGTCGTCGGGACCCTCTTTCCGGTTGATCCGGAGGAGGGCTCGCGACCGCTTGGGTTGCCGGCGGACCCGAACACCTGGTCCGCCGAGCTGGGGGTCACGCGAGAGGAGCTCGCGGATGCCGTCGCCCACATCGGAACCAATAAGGCTCCGGGGCCTGACACATCCCAGGCCGGGCGCTGAGTTTGGCCTCACGCGTCCTCGGGCCCGGACTCATACAGCTGTTCAACAGCTGTATGCAGTCGGGGCGGGTCCCGCTGCCCTGGAAGCGGGGCCGGATGGTCCTCATCCCGAAGCAGCGAAAGCCCGCAGGCTCTCCTTCTGCCTACAGGCCGATATGTCTCCTCGACGAGGCGGAGAAGCTTTTCGAGCGAGTGCTCGCTTCCCGCCTCTCGAGGAGCATGGCTGGGGGTGGTCTGGCAGACTGCCAGTACGGTTTCCGCGAGGGCCGGTCGACGCTCGATGCGATCGACCGCGTCCGTTCCCTCGCGGGCCGGGCAGTTTCCGGCGGTGGTGTTGCGCTGGCGATTTCTTTGGATATCGCCAATGCGTTTAACACCATCCGCTGGAACACGATCCGGGAGGCACTCTGTGAACACGGAGTGCCTCAGTATCTCCGGGTCGTGCTGTCGGACTACCTGGCCGATAGGCGGATCGAGTACCCCGGCCAAGGGGGCTCGATCCAGAGACGGAGGGTCAACCGAGGCGTGCCCCAGGGGTCCGTACTGGGACCCCAGTTATGGAACCTGGGGTACGACTGGGTTCTGCGCGGGCCCCTCCCGCCCGGTGTGAGTGTCGTCTGCATAGCAGACGACACTCTGATCATCGCGGTCGGGAGGGAATGGATGAGGACCATCCAGCTGGCGGAGGTGGGGGTGGCACTCGTTGTCGCCCGGATCCGGGCACTGGGGTTACGCATCTCGCCGCAAAAGACGGAGGCGGTCAGGTTCCATAGCCTGCCTCTGTCGCGGCAAGCCCCCAGTGCCTGGGTCCGAGTAGGAGACGCCTGCATCCGGATCGGGGTCCGGATGAAATATCTGGGCCTCGTTCTGGACAGCCGCTGGCGCTTCGAGGTTCACTTCGACCGCCTGGTCCCCCGGATTCAGGGCGCGGCGACCCTTCTGGGTCGCCTTATGCCCAATCTCGGGGGACCAGATGAGTAGGTACGCCGCCTATACATGGGGGTGGTGCGGGCCATGGCCCTATACGGTCATCGCGTGTGGGCCCACGACGTGGTGGCCAGCCGGCGCTGCCGGCTGCTATTGCGGCGCGTGCAGCGCCGTATGGCCATCCGCGTCGTGAGGGGCTACCGCACCATCTCGCATGAGGCGGCGGTCGTCCTGGCGAGGTCTGTTCCCTTCGATTTCCAGGCGGAGGCTGACGCCGATATATATCGGCGTCTTCAGTGCCTCCGCTGGAATGGAACGGACCCGCCGGACGAAGAGGTCGAACGAACGAAGCGCCAGGCTCGACGGCTCGCCCGCGAGCAGTGGCGGCGCCAGCTGATTGACAGCGGCGCCGCCCGGCAGCGAGCCGTCGGCGCGGTCTTGCCCGTTTTAGACGAGTGGCTGGACCGCCGGCACGGCAGGCTCTCCTACCGGCTCACACAGGTGCTCACCGGACACGGTTGCTTCGGTGAGTACCTGTGTAGGATACGAGCCGAGGCGACGAGCGAGTGCCACCAGTGCTGCGCGGAGATAGACTCGGCGCAGCACGCGTTGGAGGAGTGCCCGGCCTTTGCCAGGGAAAGGCGGGCACTCCGGTTGGAGGTGGGGCACGACCTCTCATATCGGCCGTGGTTGCGGCCATGGTGGGGAGCGAGAGGTCGTGGAGGGCGGTGTCCTCCTTCTGCGAGACCGTCATCTCGCGGAAGGAGGACGACGAGCGGGACCACGAGGCGCGCGATCCCGCTCGTCGAGAGAGGAGGAGAGCGAGGCGGAGCCGTGGACGTGGTCGGGGGACCCGCACGGCCGGATCTACCGACGTCGACGGGGGGCAGGTCCCTCCGTAGGCGTCCCGCCTCGCTCTCCTCGCAGGCTGGGCCTGCGGGGGTGGGGCGGG
>NW_015374057.1:6301-27041 GCF_001272555.1 Dufourea novaeangliae | reverse complement strand
TTACTCATCCAAAAGGATAGATTTCAAGTTATTTATGTTTGAATAATTTCTCTTTATCTCCCTCTCCTAATATGCAAACCAATGCTAAGATGTTAAACACTCGCAAACTGGACAGTTGATAAATGACAGGGAATGGATTGGCAAATAGGAAGTCGTTTTAATTAATTAATAATTTCCTGATTGGATGTCGGTATCTAAGACATTTTGATAATAAACAAATTGTATTTGTTTTTATAATTGGGCAAGGAGATGACGCGCCTTGTTTCTTTTTTTCCGCCATTCATCTCTGGACAACTATCCAGACGCGTTCTCGAACATAGAGAGTATTTGTAAAAGTAAATTTATTTACATAAGTGTAAAAAGGTGTTGAAATTAAAATTAAAGAATTGTGAACAGTTTGAATTGAAATTGTTATTTAATTGAATACTTAAATACAAAATCACAATTAAAAGCGCCCCATAGGCGCAAGCTCACGCCATATTTCTCACGAAGCTTTAAAATTCCCTAAGAAGAACGCAACAACATAGACTGAGTAGTGATTATATAACTATATATTTTTGTATTCTACTATGTTTTTCATCTAGCAATAAGTTGCAATACTGTTTTTTTAAGAGTCGTATGCGTGCGATCAATTAGGAATTATTCTTAAGATTGTTTGGTTATTTTTATTTTAAGTCTTTGGTACCAAAGACACTTTTTGACTGTACAAACTGTTAACTAATAAACTTATTAAAAAAAAAAAAAAAGTATCACGCAATCCAGAAGTCGGCAGTTCATCTCCCGCCTACCCAGTTGAGCTTTTTTTCACACGAATTTTTTTTTTAATTCTTACATGATTTATATTTATTACTGTTCCGTTGAAATTATTCTGAAGTAAAAAACATTTATAAAATTAATTATATTTCATTTATTTATGGGTAAAATATCTCGGACCCACATAATAGATATATAATAACTGCAATCATGAATAAACAATATATCAATACATAACTATATACAGATAACTCGCCTTAACCGACTCGGCTACACCGATCTTGTCTTCCATGTTTCAAATTATGTCTCACCCTGCTCTCTAAAATATTTATTGTTAATTTTCTCAACAACGAAGACTTATGTGGCGGAAACCCACTCGAGTTTGTTTGTGCATAGTCTATATTAATTAATATAATTTAATATCCCCTACCGCTGAAACAGCTTTTAGAAATTCTTTACTATCGAAATTTCCAAACAATTGCAGTTAAAACTAATAGATTTTTGTACGAATATTTAGGGTAGTGATGAGTAGGGTTGTAAGGATAACATCTAATTATAAAAATAATTTATGTATACACATAACATGTATGTATATAATAAAAAATTTACATATTGAAGTGGAAAACATTTATTTTCTTCTTTTTAAATGCCTCACAAATCAATATTGTTTAAGTTTTTATTTTATTGGGAGGTTACAAAGTGAAATTACAAAATAATTAAAAATAAAAAGTAAAACCGCCATATTGAAATTGGAGCGGGGTCTCCTGATTGTTGCTCACGCGCTTAGGTTGCCGAGCATCGCGTCGAAAACGTGAATTTTCGCCGTAGTGGTGTTTGAACAGGATTTCCAAGGCAGCAGTGATGTCAGAATCGTGGTATGATTTACTCCCACTCTTTTCCGAATATACCTCGCTGTCTCTCAAATGCAGAATCCGTGGGACGTGATCCCCCACTCTTTTCCCACTATAGCTCCCAGACTCTCGAACGGCCAGGGCAGTGCGCTGAGCGTACATGGACAGGGCTGGAATATGCTTATGCTGCCAGCACGGTGGACGTAAAGTGGGAGACGTCGGTAGGTCATAGTGGGAGACGATGGTACGTCGGAGTAGGAAAGTGGTGGCGGTAAACAGTATCACGGTTCTATGGTCTGCTTTTCGAAAGAAGAGCCCTGGGAGGTAGGCATGACTTTTTGCGGTGTTGTCGCGATCACGACACCTCTTCGGCGCTCGTGTGTTTTTCACTCTTCGCGTCTTGGCCAATAACGTTCGACCGTCGACGTGCGTCCTCGTCTAAGGTCGCCTGTCTCCATCGCACGTATTACAAACTTCTTGAGAAGGACCTACGTATTGTACAATCTCAAGTAGTGGGGACTGCGTTCGGCACGCGCCCGTCAATTATCCATTGTCTGGAAATGGCGGAGAATGTTGACGAGACACTGAACGTTGTCACACGTCAAGAGTTAAAATACATGAATAAGAAAAAGTTTATTTCGTTTGGAAGAATGTATTGTACCCAAATATTGAACAACATATTAAAAGGGGATTAAATTAATATGTAGGTTATTAAATGTTACACTTGGAAATCGCAGGGTAAACAAGGAATTGGTTTACCGAGCATCTGAGCGAGAGGCTCTCGTGTCGAAATGCCCGAGGATGGAAAGAGACACACAGTGGCATTGAGGCCGTGACAACGTCGTACGAAATACGCAGCTCGCGTTGGATCCCCACCAGGCCACGCGCCAAGGCAGGGCGATCCCCGAGGGCTCTTCTTTCGAAAAACAGACCATAGCATCACTGTTACATACGTGCAGCATTCCGTCTCCTCATCGCCCTCCAGTCGCTTTCTCCCCTCCCTCTGCAATGTGCGAGGCGGAGACGAATTACTCCAGTGCTACTTTTGTCCTTAGGTCCCGCTTCATCCCTACCATAAGACCGTGCTGTCTATTACTCTATGTGAGAAGCCGTGTTCAGCCCAGCGTTACCATATTTCTCCTTGCCCTTCCCGTGCCTCGTCCTCCGCTGCCGCGCTGACGCATGTACATACTGCGTGAGGCAAGCTAAATGGTGTCCCAAGAGAACCGTATGCACCACTGCACTGCACAATAAACATCTACAAGTCGAGCCGTCAGTGGCGTCGCGTAGTAGAAAAGACCACCCAGTATTCTCCCCACTTGGTACCACAGGCGGTAGAGTGAGGAGTGAGGGACCCTCGTCTGGTAACGCTGGTCCAGCCATGTCGTCCCGATTTGATCGTGACTTTGACATGAAGCACCGCCATCGTTCAACCAATGTACTATATCCCTCTGTACTCCTCTTCACCCCGCAATGGTCGATACATTGCCATGTTTGCTTACCTCACCAGGTGGTGCTGGCAGCAGTTATGTTGTAGGGATCGGATACTGCCGTCTCTCTCCCTCCGTAGTGTCTCCTTCTCCCGCAAGGAGAAAGAGGCGCGTGCATCGCGTTGCTGCCTGCGTGCGGCAGATCCATCTTGTCCGCTGTCGCTACAGCACGTACACGTGCTCGTAGACAATAAAGTCTTTGTTCCATACACGTGGCATTATTATTTAACCTCCGCGCTACAGTGGCCGGGACGTAATATCCCTAGCGTCCCTCAACGCCACATTGGTGACCCCGACGTGATCGGCAGTTCCATGGACGTGAAAAATTAAAATTCTGGAAGGAACATCGAGCCAATCGACACGCTGACGCATTGTCTTCGCTGCGGAGGTCTGTTCCTGTCCTGAGACGTCTCTTGGCCTTACCGGCATGCCGCGCCGGAGAGGCATTCTTCACGGCAACCTGATGCGATAGCTGTTGTTGCGTGGTTCCGCAACGCGGAAAATCGTCGTCACCGGTGCCTGAGGCGGTGCGATGCAGCGTGTGCACAAGCTTTCGTTCCCGATACATCGTCATCGGTGCCTTGCATGGGAGGTTCGTGTGCTGTGCCCGAATCATTGTCATCGGTGCCTTGCACGGGAAGGTCTTGTGCTGTTCCCGAATCATAGTCACCGGTGCCTGTTGGTACATCGTCGCTGGTCCCGAGGAGGTCTTCGTCATCGTCCCAGGATCTTTGTCAGCGGCGTCATCCTCCACGGCGGTGCTGCGGCTGGAAAGGTAGCTACGCACATAATGTGCGCAACATAATTTTTTGCGGCGCGCATCGTCCGTGTACGATGGCATTATTTGCCCATTCCCCGTGGCAGTAGTTTGGTTGTGGCAAGGCGGCCACGTGCATTAACGCACGCGACACCATTCTCTTTTGTTCGTCGTTCGCGCGGCCGGTGAGCGTCCATTGTTTGTCGTCTGTTCGACATCCATTATCCAACGCCCGATATGTTTATTTCGTCGTTCAACATGGTTTTATTCGTCGTTCGACATGTAGCAAGTCTGGATAACCCAGTATAGTTACGAAAAAGGCTATTAAAGACCGTTTTCGATTAGGTCGCTTAAATGTTCAGTATGGAGAGCGACCTGAAGAGGATTTTAGCCGTCATGACGTTCCTGTCCGAGAGGCTGGAGCATTTAGAGGCGCGAAATAATGAACCACGTCCTCGGGCGGCGTCGCGCTCGGGTTCGAGTAGGAACCGCCGCCGGTCCGCGGAGCGCGCGACTCCCCGGTTGTGTGTCGCGCACACTAAGTACCCGGCGAACTCAACTTCCTGTAAAAGCTGGTGTGCCAAGTTTGCCTCATGGCAAACAAAAAACTAGTTTCACCTTCCCGCGCGGAGGCCGTCGTGGAGGGTGCTCGGGAATCCAGTCGCCTCCACATTCGCGACCGAAAAAGCCGTCAATATTTTTTAATCGACACGGGAGCCGATATTTCGTTGCTCCCGGCGAATATGAAAATTAAGGGCGAATCGTCGGGCCTCAAATAATGCACCGCGAACGATACCTGCATCGACACTTTTGGCGAGTCGTTTCGCGAATTAGACTTGGGCCTGAGACGCTGTGTCAAGTGGAATTTCTGCATCGCTGCAGTTCCGTACGCAATTATTGGCGCCTATCTCTTGCGTCACTACGGATTGGTAGTCGACCTTCGAGGGCGTCGCCTCACCGATTCCTTGACGCAGATCTATTCCATTGCAGTTGTCAGACCGGCACTGATTCATTCAGTGCATACGGTCAATCCTGGTTCCAGGTGCGCGGAAATCCTAGTCCATTTCCCTGAGATTACGGGTTCTTCCCCTTTAACGCCCCCGGAGGGTCATAATGTGGTACATCACATTTTCACTTCTGGTCCTCCGGTTGCAGAGCGCGCTAGGCGTCTCTCCCCGGAGAAGCTCTGTGCAGCTAAAGCCGAATTTCAAGCTTTAGTTGCGGCTAGCATCTGTCGTCCGTCTCGCAGCCCTTGGGCGAGCCCGATCCATCTTGTTCCTAAGAAGGACGGTTCCTGGCGAGTCTGTGGCGATTACCGCCGCCTTAATGCGTTAACTACGCCGGATAAATATCCAACTCCCCATCTCCATGATTGTTCTGTCAATCTTCATGGAAAGAAGGTCTTTTTGTCTCTCGACTTACACAAGGCCTATAATCAAATTCCTATGGCTCCGGAAGATGTCGAGAATATGGCAGTGATTACGCCGTTCGGCTTGTTCGAATACCTGTTTATGACATTTGGGCTCAGGAACGCCAGCCAGTCATTTCAGCGTTACATCAATCGTGCGTTGGGTGACTTAGATTTCGTCTGCGTCTATATAGACGACATTCTTGTTGCTTCCGAATCCTTAGTGCATCATGAAATGCACTTACGCGCTGTGTTTCAGAGGCTCAAGGAATTTCACCTCCGTTTTAATGCCGACAAGTGTGTGTTCGGCGCCTCCGAACTCGAGTTCCTCGGATATTCGATCAACAGTGCGGGCATTCGGCCTACGACGAAAACGGTTGACGCGATCACCAATTTTCCCCAGCCAAAAACCATCGCTCAGCTTCGACGTTTTCTGGGGATGGCGAATTTTTATCGCCGAAACCTTCCCAACGCGGTACAATCACAGGCCCCGTTGAACGCGTTTCTCACCGATTCTCGGAAGAATGACAGACGCGAAATTGTTTGGTCCTCGGACGCGGTACATGCGTTTGAAAAGGTTAAATCAGACCTTGCCAACGCAGCGTTACTGGTGTTCCAACATCCTCGTGTAGGCGCAGATTTGCGTGTCATCACGGACGCTTCGGATTTCGCTATGGGAGCGGCTCTCGAACAGCGTTCTTCAGGTTCGTGGGAACCCCTCGCATTCTTTCCGCGGAAATTCTTTTCGGCGCAAAAGAAATACAGCGCGTATGACCGTGAACTGACCTCCGTATACGAGGCCATCAAGTACTTCCGTCACTTCCTCGAGGGTCGCGACTTTAGGGTGGTCACTGACCACAAACCCTTACTGTATGCCTTTATGCAGCGTTCCGATAAGGCTTCTCCTCGGCAGCTGCGCCAGCTTTCATTCATCGCGCAATTTACTACGCGTATTGAACATGTGGCAGGCTCGGAGAACACCGTCGCCGATTCCCTTTCGAGGATTGACGCTGTTCGTCTCCCTGTGGAATTCGACCTGGATGAGCTTGCAAGATTGCAGAGCTCTGACACTCAGCTACAGCTGATTCGCGGGGCTTCGGATCATTCGTTGAAATTGAAGAGCATCCTGTGGGGACCAGAGCAAGCTCCAGTTTTCTGTGAGATTTCTAGCGAGGCAATTCGTCCGTATATTCCGGCGAGCCTTCGCGAAAGAGTCTTCCACACCTTTCATGATCCCGCCCACTCTAGCGGCAAGATCACTGATCGCATGATTCATCAGAGATATGTCTGGCCGGATATGCATCGAGATATTGCATCTTGGTGCAAGAACTGTGCCGCGTGCCAGCAATCCAAGGTCTCACGTCATGTCCGTCAAACTCCAGAGCATTTCGTCGCCCCTGATGGTCGTTTCGACCAAGTTCATATTGACATTGTAGGGCCTCTGCCCTCGTCACAGGGATGTTCGTACTGTCTCACGATGATCGACAGATTCTCTCGTTGGGTGGAGGCTGTTCCTATGCCGGATATTACGGTCCAGACGGTAGCCAGGGCGTTCTACGACACCTGGATTTCACGATATGGTGCACAAGGTCATAACTACCGACCAGGGTGCTCAGTTCGAATCCCGTCTGTTTTCGGCACTCCTGTCGTTGATAGGGTGTAGCCGTGTTCGTACGACGGCGTATCACTCCGCGTCAAATGGCATGATTGAGAGATGGCATCACGTTTTTATAGCCGCAATCATGTGCCATGCAGATGCAAGCTAGTCGCGAGTTCTCTCCACAGTTTTGCTAGGTCTCAGATACCATATGCGAGTGGACACTGGTGCGTCCCCCGCAGAATTTCTGTTCGGCACCACTTTGCGCCTTCCCGGTGAGTTCTTCCTTCCGGAAGATATTTCACCCGACCCAAATTTCTTCATCCAGGAATTCCGCGAGTACATGCGTCAGGTTCGTCCGGTGCCCGTAGCGCACAAGCATGCGAAACGTGCGTTTTACTTTAAAGAACTCCACAATTATTCGCATGTCTTCATGCGAAACGTGGCAAAAAAGGCACTCGAGAGGCCTTATTCAGATCCGCACAAGATTTTGCAGCGCGTGTCTGATCGCATCTTTAATATTGACGTCAACGGTTCCGCCAGAAGTGTCTCCGTCGAGTTTTTAAAACCCGCGCATTTCGTCCCGGATAATCTCGAGGATGATTTGAGCGTGCCCGTGAGCGGCGATTCGTCCGCGACTTCGAGGCCGCTTGGTTTAACAACGTACTCGCGCAGAAGAGTCACGTTCGCGCCCGGTCCAGCGGTGCGCACTTAAAAAACGCCCCAACTTAGTTTTAGTGCCTGCGTTAGTTTTAAGACTTATTTGTACAGCATATTATATCGTGTGGTTTGTTTAATTAGCAATAAGCAGCGTATTATATTGTATGTCTTGTTTCATCATAGTGTATATCTTGTGTGACTGTTGTATGTTTTGTTTAATTAGCGATAAGTAGCGTATTAATATATTGTATTGTTGCGTATTCGCAACTGGTAATATTGTTGGGTTTTACCAGTACGGGTGACCGGCGTAACTGGAGAGCAGCCAACTAGCTCAGAACGGTGTAGAGAACCACTAGGATATCACTGAATTATAACACGTGTCCGTAAAAGAAAACTTTATTCATCCCGATATCGGGAGCGGCGGATAGAGACGTGCGTCTTACGCGTTTTTTATTCGCGTACGTGCGCAATTCGTTGCCTTTTGTCGCGACGGCGGGGTCGCCGGCAGCTTCTGTATATGACTCGCGGATGGTGTATGCCGGTTTTACATTTTCTATGGAGACGGAGCGCGGCTTTCCGTTTACTTCGATTTCGACGACTTTGCCGGTTGTACGTTTTAGCACTTTGTGAGGACCGGTGTATGCGCGTTCCAATGCTTTTTTAGTGGTACCCGCGCGGAGGAACACATGCGTGCATGTGGCGAGGTCTTTGAAAAGAAACGCACGTTTCTTGTGCCGTTGTCCCACTGGGACAGGTTTCACCTTTTGCATGTGCGCGCGGAATTCCTCGATGAACGCCCTTGGATCCGAGTTGGAAAGCTCGTCGTCGGGGAGGACAAATTCTCCCGGAATGCGCAACGTGGTTCCGTAGAGGTATTCGGCGGGTGATGAGCCGGTGTCCATCACGTTGTTTCGCAGGCCTAGCATTACGGTGGACAGAACGCGTGTCCACGTGGGGTTCACGTGACAGAGTATGGCGGTCTTTAAGCATCAGTGCCAAAGCTCGATCATGCCGTTCGAGGCAGGGTGGAACGCGGTGGTTCGGATTCGGTGGCAACCGGAGAGTTTGAGCAGTGCTGAGAAGAGCTGGGACTCAAACTGACTGCCCTGATCCGTTGTTAACGTTTCAGGGGCGCCGTAACGGGAGATCCAGTGATCTACGAACGCCCGACAAACCGTGTTAGCCTCTATGTTCGCGAGCGGAATGGCTTCCGGCCATCGCGAGAAACGGTCGATCATGGTCAGACAGTAGCGATGGCCTTCTGACAGTGGCAACGGACCGACGATGTCCATGTGGACGTGACGAAAACGTTCGCCAGGGGCGACGAATTCTTCCGGTTTCACGTGATTGTGGCGCGTGACCTTTGACTGTTGGCAGTCTAAACACTCACGCGACCACGTCGCAATGTCTCGGTGCATACGCGGCCAGACGTATCGCTTACGGATTACACGGTCGGTGACTTTCGCGCTCGGATGCGCGGGTCCGTGAAACTTGTCGAAGATCGCCTTGCGCGACGGGCCTGGAATGTACGGACGCAAAACTTCTCCGGAAAGATCGCATACGATAGCGATGTGTGTAGGTCCCTACCGAATTCGCCGAAGGGCCAGCGAGTGGTCGGTAGAGGCCAAGAGAGTTTTGAGCTCGTCGTCGGCTTCCTGCTGTTTCGCGAGCTCCTCTAAGGAAACGTCCGCGGCGAGGTGCAGGGTATCGACGCGCGATAACGAGTCGGCGACGACGTTTGCGGAGCCGGGAAGATGCTCGAATCGCGTAGTAAACTGCGAGATGAAGGACAGTTGGCGTAGCTGACGAGACGACGCCTTGTCTGCGCGTTGTCGGAACGCGTACATGAGTGGTTTATGGTCGGTGACGACCGTGAAATCGCGACCTTCCAGGAAGTGGCGAAAGTATTTGAGAGCCTCAAACACTGCGGTTAGCTCGCGATCGTACGCGCTGTACTTCCGCTGAGAGGGGGTGAACTTCCGTGAGAAGAACGCTAATGGTTTCCACACGTCTTGGAACCGTTGTTCCAGAGACGCTCCCATTCCGAAATCGGACGCGTCGGTGACGAGGCGTGTTGCTGCGTCGGGAGCAGGGTGATTCAGCAGGGTTGCGTTCGCGAGGTCAGATTTGACTCGTGCGAATGCTTCCTCTGCCTGCGAAATCCAGAAGATCTCACGCTTGTCGTTCTTCTTGGACTCGAGAAGATACACGTGCAAGGGCGCTTGCACTACGGCGGCGTTGCGAAGGCTACGCCGATAACAATTGACCACGCCCAGAAATCTGCGCAGGTCTGCGACCGTTTTGGGCTTCGGAAAGTCTCGAATGGCGTTGACCTTGTCAGGAATGGGTGAGGACCCATTCTGGTCAATGATATGCCCCAAGAACTCGAGGCTGGGCTTGCCAAACTCGCACTTGGCAAGATTCAGCTGTAACGCGTGCTCTTGCAGGCGTTGCAAGACGGTATGGAGGTGGCGTTCATGCTCCTCGCGGTTCGAGGAAGCAATGAGGATGTCGTCTATGTACGCGAAGACGTAATCAAGGTCCCCGAGGGCGCGGCAAATGTACCGCTGGAACGTTTGCCCGGCGTTGCGCAGGCCGAAAGGCATTACAGTATATTCATACAACCCGAAAGGGGTGATCACGGCGGTTTTCGCGACATGCGACGGTGCGACTGGGATCTGCTGATAAGCTCTCCGCAGATCGAGCTTAGAAAACACTGTTTTCCCCAAAAGGTGGACTGAGTAGTCATGAAGGTGTGGTACCGGGTACCTATCGGGAACGGTTACAGCGTTCAAACGGCGATAGTCACCGCAAATTCTCCAACCCCCATCCTTCTTAGGAACGAGATGGATGGGACTTGCCCAAGGGCTGCTGGAGGGACGACACGTTCCATCGGCTACGAGCCGTTGGAACTCGGCTTTCGCGACCTTGAGTTTTTCCGTAGAGAGCCGTCGCGCGCGTTCGGCGACGGGAGGACCTTCTGTCACGATGTGATGAAATACATCGCGCGGTGCCTCGCAGTGCGACTGCGACGGTCCCATGACACTAGGAAATTCTGACAATATTTTCGCGAAAGGTAGAGAAGGGTCAATCGACTTGACGCCTAGCAGCGGAGATGGTCTGATCGTGCAGACCGTAGAGATCTGTGACAAAGGATCGATCAATCTGCGATGACGCAGATCGACCAGGAGACCATAATGGTTTAGAAAATCTGCACCAAGGATTGGGTACGGAACCGCGGCTACGCAGAAATTCCACGTAAAGACACGGCGAAGGCCTAAATTGAGGGCTAGGCGCTTCTCCCCATAGATTGAGATTTTCGTCTCGTTTGCTGCGTACAAGCGAGAGATCGGCACCCGTGTCGATTAAGAAACTGGGACCGAGGTCACGATCTCGAGCATGGAGGCGGTGTGATTCGGCACTCGGCGCGCTTGCCTCCGTGCGGCGAGTGCACTTTAGTTTTCCGGTTTCCATGCACAGGGTTTCGCACAGTTTCGTGCGTCCTTTCCGAACTTCCGGTGGAAGTGGCAGAGAGAGTCCTCACGCGTTCTCGGGCGCGAGCCTGATCTTCCCCGAGAGGGGGTTCGACGACGAACTTCGCGAGACATTCTTCTCACTGCGTTCGCCAAATCGGCTACTTGCTTTGTGAGAGCATTTACTTTTTCCTCGAGTTCGCGGTTTGACGAAATGCGCGAAGGCGCGGAGGAAACGGCCAACGCGGCTGCGTCGGGAACGCGCGACGGCGCGGAAGATACGGAAACAATGGCTGAGCCGGAGGCTTCCATGACCTTGTCGGCCAGCTCCGCGAACTCGTGGGGATCCGTGATCCGCGACATGGCGAGGATCGCCTGGACTTGAGCAGGAAGCTGCTCTAAGAAAATTGTGCGAATGACGTCGTCGTTGCATGAACCGTCGTTTAGGTTGCGGAGGCGTGTCAGGATTTGAGAGGGCTTTCCTTCTGTAAGGACCTCGCCCTTAAGGAGTCGGCGTAACCGCGCTTCTGCCGACGTCGAGAAGCTTGAGATGATGCGCGTTTTTATTTGCTCGTACAGATCCGGCGGTTGAGGGGACGCGGTGAGAATGTCCCGGACCGAAGCGATCTGATCATACGAGAGCGACGCGACAACAATGTCGGCCATTGTCTTCTGCGAGGTAACTCGAGCTGCGGTGAGCGAAGACTCTACCTGAATGAACCACAACTGCGGATCTTCTGGGAAGAACGCAGGGATTTTCGGTACGCGATAGGAATCCACGTGTTTCTCGATAAGTGACTGTAAGGTCTCTTCCGGCCCCGCAAACGGCCCCGGTGAAACCATCGTAATTTACGGCGGTGTACACGAGGCGACGACGAGGGAATCCGCGACGCAGGCGCAGAAAATTCCGAAAGGAATCGAACGCGCGACGGTGGCGCGGTACTACACTAAATTTGGCGCGGGACGCGAGGCGCGCGGCGCGACGAGGAGAATTCGACGCAGAATTCGTTACAACGCACGCTTACGATAATCTAGGCGCATAACTTACATTATTCGCGCGGTTTCATGCTGCTGCGGAATCCCTGGAGACGCATGGGTGTCTCCGACACGTGCTCGGACGGCATCGGCAATGGCGGCTTCCGGTCGCGTGGTCGGGAACTGCGTAGTCCTTGACGGGCTGCACAGCGGTGGTCCGTGGAAAAGGCGTCGGTGGTCGATGGCTTCACGCAATTAGCATTCCTGACAAGGTCAACGCCATTCGAGACTTTCCGAAGCCCAAAACGGTCGCAGACCTGCGCAGATTTCTGGGCGTGGTCAATTGTTATCGGCGTAGCCTTCGCAACGCCGCCGTAGTGCAAGCGCCCTTGCACGTGTATCTTCTCGAGTCCAAGAAGAACGACAAGCGTGAGATCTTCTGGACTTCGCAGGCAGAGGAAGCATTCGCACGAGTCAAATCTGACCTCGTGAACGCAACCCTGCTGAATCACCCTGCTCCCGACGCAGCAACACGCCTCGTCACCGACGCGTCCGATTTCGGAATGGGAGCGTCTCTGGAACAACGGTTCCAAGACGTGTGGAAACCATTAGCGTTCTTCTCACGGAAGTTCACCCCCTCTCAGCGGAAGTGCAGCGCGTACGATCGCGAGCTAACCGTAGTGTATGAGCTCTCAAATACTTTCGGCACTTCCTGGAAGGTCGCGATTTCACGGTCGTCACCGACCATAAACCACTCACGTACGCGTTCCCACAACGCGCAGACAAGGCGTCGTCTCGTCAGCTACGCCAACTGTCCTTCATCTCGCAGTTTACTACGCGATTCGAGCATCTTCCCGGCTCCGCAAACGTCGTCGCCGCCTCGTTATCGCGCGTCGATACCCTAAACCTCGCCGCGGACGTTTCCTTAGAGGAGCTCGCGAAACAGCAGGAAGCCGACGACGAGCTCAAAACTCTCTTGGCCTCTACCGACCACTCGCTGGCCCTTCGGCGAATTCGGTGGGGACCTACACACATCGCTATCGTATGCGATCTTACCGGAGAAGTTTTGCGTCCGTACATTCCAAACCCGTCGCGCAAGGCGATCTTCGACAAGTTTCACGGAGCCGCGCATCCGAGCGCGAAAGTTACCGACCGTATAATCCGTAAGCGATACGTCTGGCCGAGTATGCACCAAGCATTGCGACGTGGTCGCGTGAGTGTTCAGACTGCCAACAGTCAAAGGTCACGCGCCACAATCATGTAAAACCGGCATACACCATCCGCGAGTCACACACAGAAGCTGCCGGCGACCCCGCCGTCGCGACAAAAGGCAGCGAATTGCGCACGTACGCAAATAAGAAACGCGTCACCTTCGCCACCGGACGTAAGAATTAAGGAAAACTGTAAGCGACCGAACACCAAACTATGTATATATTGTAAATATTGTAACTATCACATTGTCATAAATATCGTGTACACTCTGGGGGGAGTGTGTGGGGATATCAGCGCCACTGCGCAATTCCCCCAGACACTCGCCTAGGGAGTCTGCCCCAACAAGGTTGGCAGCGCCAACCTCGGGCCATATATAACCAGGAGTCGAGACGCCTTCCCTCTCTTCTTCCTCTTCTTCTTCCGCGCTCGACTTCCGACTCTCGGTAGAGACGCACGTCTCTATCCGCCGCTCCCGATCTCGGGATGAATAAAGTTTCCATTTACAAACACGTGTCATAACTCAGTGATATCCTCGTGGTCCTCTACACCGTTCTGAGCAAGTTGGCTGCTTTCCAGTTACGCCGGTCACCCGTACTGGTAAAACCCAACAGTACATGTAACTACACTGTCATCTGTAGGCGCAGATTGAAATTAGTGTAACTGAGGCAATGAATCAAAGTATTAGATAACTAATTATTGATTAAATGTCAAAATGATAACATTGATGACTAGAAATTACTCGTATTTGATATTTACTTTTGGTTGTCATGAGGAAACATTGCCAAGGTATTAAAAACGCTCGTTCCCCGTAATCATGAGACCCAATAGGATTAACGAAAAATTATTTATTAATTCCTAATTGGATGTTAAATAATTGTATTTTGTTAAAAGCTGGAGGTACACGTTCTTTTGTACTGTTGCGATCCTCGCTCATGCCACGTAGCGATATATGTCATAAGCTCCAGAGGCGCGAAGTTTGAATCGAACGACACATGTAATAGGAAAGGAGGGTAAAGGTGAAGTTGACACTAATTGAAGAAGCGTGAAACCTGTTAGAGATCCTTTTAATAAACGCATTTCAAGATTATAAAATAATTAATATTCATTTATTAACGAATGTTTAAACATTTGCCAGTTGCCTTCGCCTCCTATCCTACCACTCAGAATCATTGCAGATATGTAAATCGCTCGTTATCGATAACCGGGAAGAAACGCATCAACGAATCAGGATAAATCTTCGAAATTATTAATTATGGATTGGTCAGTAGTAACTAAGGACATTTTGTAATTAAACAAAAAGGTGTATAAAGAGAAATGAAAAGGCATTCATTCCATCGACAACATTGTAACGGAAAGGACTAATATAATTACCTTTATAAATTAAATTCGTTTTCCTTTTTAATTAGTTTAAATCGTTTATCGTAATAGTTTAAATATAGTTCCAAAGTTTAATTTAAATCTCTATTGCAATTTATTATTATCGTTATAATTTCCTTTTATTTACAATTATCCATAAAGCTAACGCGTTTCACTTTTAAATTACATTGAGACTCAGGAATTCCCTGAGGGCCCACGCAACAGTACAACGAGGATTTTTTTGCCATTTTTAATTCTTCTTAATCGAGTACTCAAATTGTTCGGGCGTACTTTATTAAATAGCGGAAAAGCACAAATAACTTTAATTTATTCTTAATTCAAGTATATTGTTCATTTCATAATTTTGTTAACAAGTTCAAATACAAGTTCCTGAGTTTTATTTCATTTATCGAGTATTTATTGAAGCTATCTCGAGTAGAGCGTATCAGCGCTCCACGGGGACCCTAACCCTGCCTAAATTCTAAATTACAAAATCTTTATAAAACGGCCACGCAACAGTATCATAGCATATGCTATTGGATTTTCGAAACACGCGTGCCTATCTAGATAGTGTATACATTCCACGGGACGGGGGGGGCGGGGAGCGTGTCGGGAGCGGATACTGCCGTCTCTCTCCCTCCGTAGTGTCTCCTTCTTCCGCAAGGAGAAAGTGGCGCGGGCATCGCGTTGCCGCCAGTGATGCCAGAATCGTGGGTAAACCGCGCGAGCGCTTACCCTCTCCATGCCTCCCGTGGGTATTTTACACAAGCATATGTAGCCTGTCCGTGTGAGCTCTGCCCCCACTACGTCCTACTCGGCGACTCACCAACACAAGCGTTTTCTACCTCTGTCCGTGTGCGCTCTGCTTCGGGTGTTCTCGGCAAAAGCCTACGTCACGCGTTTACGATGCGACGGCCGAGTGGCCCAAGCCAGGTCAAAAATCCCAAATCCCAAGCAACCTAAAATTTACGTCCTAAACGCGGAGAGCTGCATGATTTCTCTCACGCGTTCATGATGAAGACCCCGTCCGAAACTCCGTCCGAAACCCCTTTCGAATCCCGATGCGACGGTTTTACTTTTTATTTTTAATTATTGCATAATTTCATTTTGTAATATGTCAGTAAAATAAAAACTTCGAAGATATTGATTCAAGAAGCATTTTAAAAAAATGGGAGATGTATTTATTCCTCTTCAATATTTAAATTTTATATTACACAAATACATATTCTCTTATGTATACACAAATTATTCGTACAATTAGATGTTACCTTCATTCTAAGTATTACAGTACATACATATGAAAACATTGGAAGAAAAATCCATCACATTAATATGTTACGTACAGTAAAATGAAAGCTTGGAAGATATTAATTTGAGAAGCATTTTCAAAATCAGATTTTTTTGTTAAGCTGGTCCACGCATATGCATTTTGTTGATTTGATGTCGGTGAGCATGGATAATATGCATGTACATACAACACATCGTCTTTTCTTTTTGTCCTGTAAATAATGTCACAAGTGTTCCGTCCTCAATATGGACTTTCTTTACTCACGGTATATTAATTTCTTTGGGCGGCTAAAATGCTTCTTTCAAAATCTGGGAAATTCCTAACAACCCCTTTTGAAATAATCGGACAATAATGTATTCGGCGCGCGTATAATTGCACCTAATTCAAAGTCCCTTTACGTTAAAATGGTTTCTAAGAATTCAATACCGTCCTACTTTCCGGTAATAAAGACATTTCCAAATTATGTGTTACAATGAGCCACCGTGCAGTCTCGTTATTGCCTCCATTTACGATAGGGTTGCCCGCGTTGCGGTCAGATACGTCTCACCCTAAGTACCTGCTCATATACGCGCGTCATGGTCATATTCGGTAGTAGTACTATTATTCCAATTGCGGTTCACACTATGTGTATACTTCTTTTCAGACATAGAAAAGTAAAGGACTACTAACATCACATGTGCGTGGACCTACTGCAACGGTTCTCAGAAACGCGAAATATACCAAAAATACAAAAATCGAGTTTTGAAAATGCTTCTCAAATTAATATCTTCGAAGCTGTTATTTTACTGACATATTACAAAGTGAAATTATACAATAATTAAAAATAAAAACTAAAACAGTCGCATCGGGATACGAACAGGGTCTTCATCATGAACGAGCGTGTGAGAGAAATCATTCTGCTGTCGGCGTTGGTCCTTTACTTTTCTATATCTGAAAAGAAGTACATATGCACATAGTTTAAACCGCAATTGGAATAATAGTACTACTACCGAATATGACAATGAAGCGTTTCTAAAATTAATATCTTCCAAGCTTTCATTTTACTGTACGTAAGATATTAATGTGATGGATTTTTCTTCCAATGTTTTCATATGTATGTACTGCAATAGTTAGAATGAAGGTAACATCTAATTGTAAGAATAATTTGCCTATAGTATATATAAGAGAATATGTATTTGTGTAATATAAAATTTAAATATTAAAGAGTAATAAATACATCTCCCATTTTTGTAAAATGCTTCTTAAATTAATATTTTTGAACCTTTTATTTTACTGGCAAATTACAAACTAAAATTACACAATAATTAAGAATAAAAAGTAAAAGCGTCGCATCGGGATTCGAACGGGGTTATGGACGGGGTCCCTCGTCATGAGGGCGTTAGAGAATTCATGCTGCTCTCGACTCTCGGCGTTTAGATTGCTTGGGATACGGGATTTTGACCTGGCTTGGGCCACTCGGCCGTCGCGTCGTAAACGCGTGACGTAGACTTTTACCGAGAACACCCGAAACAGAGCGCACACGGACAGAGGTAGAAAACGCTTGTGTTGGTGAGTCGCCGAGTAGGACGTAGTGGGGGCAGAGCTCACGGACAGGCTAGATATGCTTGTGTAAAATACCCACGGGAGGCATGGAGAGGGTAAGCGCTCGCGCGGTTTACCCACGATTCTGGCATCAGTGGTTGCCGCCTGCGTGCGGCAGATCCATCTTGTCCGCTGTCGCTACAGGACGTACACGTGCTCGTAGACAATAAAGTCTTTGTTCCATACACGTGGCATTATTATTTAACCTCCGCGCTACAGTGGCCGGGACGTAATATCCCTAGCGTCCCTCAACGCCACAATGTGTGATTCTGATCGTACTCCGTTTTATTTAGATAAATGTATATTATGCAGAAATTTCAGTAATAATAACAAAAAGTAAACACAAATATGTAAGAGTAACATAATCTCTTTTCAATTTTCAATAGTATTGATATTTTTGTTTAATTTCCATACGATTATGCCCAGATTTCCACAAGATGAAGCACTGCATAAACAGTGGATGATACTAATAGGCCGAAAAGAATGGATGTTTACAAACAGTAGTTTGTTATGGTATGTTCACTTCTCTGAAGACAGTTTCATAGTGCACTACAATAATAGAAACGTTTAAAACCAGGAAGTGTACCAATGATTTTGTCGAAACGGTCAAGGTTTGAAAAACAGAGGAATGTTTTGGTGGAAAGTAATCGTGGAGGTAAGAAATTGTGTCTTTAGTATTGTTCTTTCTGTCAATTACCGGTATCAATATGCAACATTTCCTAATACGCAAAATTGTTTAGGCTCATCAGTAAAACCAATTTAATTTTCTATATGTATGTACATGTATATGTTATGTGGTTTATATAACAATTTTTGCTCATGGTTTTTTTATTATTTTAAGATTATAGATAGCTTTAAGACTTTAAAATAGAAAAAAAGTATGCATACGTTATATATAAAATAACTATATTATTGGTTCTGGCTTCTTGAAGTACTACTGATTTATTTTCAGATCTTATATTGTACACTGTGCACTACACAAAAATTGTTATTAAATTTTGTATTCTTTTCTGTTTGTGGCATGTTAAAATACGACCAAGTTCTTTTCAAAATGTATAGTATGAAAAACTGTTACAGCATTATTTATCAAATATTTTATACATTTTGTTTCTATTCAGCTAGCGGCAATGATACAAGTATGGCTCAGCACTACTGAATTTTGAGTAACTGCGACTGACTTGAGGTACGTGGATTCCTATGATCATGGCTCAAAGATGTAAGTGAAGTTGCAACAAAATTAATGTTAGATTTAAGAATTTTACTATTTTTCATAATTTACTTATAAACTACATGTAAATACAAACGTTGTATTCATTTTGTTCAATTGTACATAAAATATTTAAATTCGTTATACTTGATATATTTACTACATAAGAGAATAACAGTGATTAATTCTGTATAATTGTACGTGAAATACTTTAGTTCTATGTTATACTTCATATATTAATGAGAGTCGTGATCGAACCGTCGAACGGGTAAAACGTGTTTACCTTAATTAACGGTGTGTACGTGTATCCAACAACTGTGTATCAAACTGCCTAAAAGCGGGAAGAAATATGTTATTTCCGATAAACACCAAGGAAATAACACTGAAAATAAAAATAAAGAACCAATGAAAATAACCGAGTTAGCAACAAGCGATAGCAAAAAGGAGAGAACACTATAGAAGGAAGAGGAAAGGGCAGGAACAAGCACTACTGTCTACAGGAAACAAAATAACAAAGACGTTATGAGCTCAGAAGATGGTTTCATTGCACCTAGATCTTCTAGACCAACTAAGAAAAGAAAAATCTCAGTAACTGATATAGCAGGAACCGATTGGACTGACATTGCAGTGGCTTGTAACACCAACAGCAAACAAATATTAGATATTAAATGAGCAAGAAGAAGAAGAAGATGAACCACAGAGAAAGCCACCACCCATATTTATAGAAGTAAATGTTATCCAACTGCTAATGGAAATATTAAAAAGCAACTTGGAAAAAAATTCATACACACTGAGAGTCACAGATGGTAAGAAAAAAATCCAAACTGAAAATGCTGAAACATACAGGGAAATAATTAAAATACTAAGAGAGAAAAACGCAAGTCATTTCACCTACCAAACGAAAGAAACTAAAAGATATAAAGCAACAATTATAGGTCTACATCACACCACTCCGACTGAAGACATCAAAGAAGCACTAGAGGAAAAAGAACACAAAGCACTACACGTAAGTAACATTAAAAGCAAACGAACAGGATACCCACTCCCAATGTTTTCAATTGAATTACAGAAGGCCAACAATAAGAAGCAAGTTCATGAAATTAATAAACTACTTAGCACAATCGTTAAAATAGAACCTCCACGCTCGACAAGGGATATTTCTCAGTGTACGAGATGCCAAATGCACGAACATACAAAAAATTATTGCAATAGAATATATAAATGTGTAAAATGTGCAAGAAATCATAAATCAAGTGACTGCCCAGAAGGGAAAAAAATAAGTAAACCAACATGTGCGAACTGCGGAGGTGCACACCCTGCCAGTTATAAGGGATGTACGATACGAAAAGAAATCCAAAAGAAACTTTTCCTGCAAATTTTACACAGAAAAGAATCACACGCCGCAGCTAGTTACTCGCCACTACGAAACAGGACACAAGTAATGGACACACCAAATGAAGTCACGAGCAACGTCAACTCCCCCGCACTTGACAGCAGAAAAGTACACCCTATAACCAACAACAACCAAACAACGAGCACGACATATACAACAATAGCAAATCAAAGAATTGGTACAAACGAAACACTGTTACCTGTAAATAACGACAACTCAGCATTACACAGAATGGAAGAAATGATGGAAAAATTAACAATCCGAATGGAGCAAGTGCAGCAGATAACAATGGTCATGAATTTTATTATACAATTCGTTTCACCAACTCAAAATTCACGTTAAAAATGATATTATGGAACTGCAATGGGCTACAACGAAGGAAACCTGAACTAGAATAATTCCTCAACCAACACAAAATAGATATGTGTCTACTCCAGGAAACACTCGAAATAACACTCAGCTGCTTCAGGGTACGCCCCTTTAATATATATACCACACCAAACATATCAGGAAAAGCCAGAGGAGAAACTGCAATTTTAGTTCGCAAGGGAATAAAACAATGTCCGATACAAGGAATAAAGGAAATATACGCACAGACTACCATAATAAAAATATATACAGGGTGTCCCAAAAATGTCCTCCGACCCGGAAATGGGGCACTCGGGGGGTGAATTGGAACAACTTTTTCCTTAGCAACAATGTAAACTGAGGCTTCGTTACCGAGATATTAACGAAAAAC
>NW_015374057.1:0-5596 GCF_001272555.1 Dufourea novaeangliae | reverse complement strand
CGCATATCCGTTATTGTGTACGTACCACCATAACATTGCGTAATACTCCCGTGAACTAAACATCTTTGACGCCCGATTGCTAACCGACTGACAGAATTTTGCCTCTACCCCAAGTAGTTTCCCATCGTTACATTGTGAGTTCGCTCCCACCATGACAAGATTTAGGTAGAAAGAAACCAACGGTTTCAGGCGCCGTAGCCCGTTAATTTATTGCCAGGGTACCTACTCCTTCGAGATAGAAAACAGACATCAAGTGCATCGGCTTAAAAATGTCCGAAATGAAGAGGACCATCAACGTATCCCTTGCTTCGAGTTGGAAAGTACAGTGTACATTGTCTATCTCGAGGAGCAGGGAAAAAAATTTACCGACACGTGTCAGTTGACGCTGCAAGGCCCTGGACGACCACCCTTGTAGAGGCTGGAGTGGAATTTTCGGTTATTTATGGCTTAAAATCTTCGGCCTCGTAGCAATCGTGAACTCACAACAGAATTGACAATCGAAAATTTTATTACAACTTTGTGAAATTGTAGTTCTCATGAAAACATTTCATACGTATTTTTTTTGTTAGTATTCCGTCAAATATCTCGGAAATTATTAGAAATATAAAAACCATATAATTTGTAATATTGTGTTTCTTTTGATATTGAATGTATCTATATCATTGAATTCCAGAATACTCCCTTTCTTTAAACAATCTTTCGCCGACTCCTGACAGTGCGCGGTGCAGGTAAATCCAAAAAAAGTACTATTCTAAATACTAAAGTATTCGTTAATACTAAAGTATTCGTTAAACTCTTGTAATCGTTCTTTTAAGCGTGGTTCTGTTTTATTATAACCGACTAGCCGCGGGGTCGGTTACGAACCCCTAGGTTTTGTCACGTGACCTATTGAGATTGGTTCGTGCCTCCAGGCACTGGACAGCGGAGAGATCTGGTGGGTACAAGAAGAAAGTTGGAAACGTTTGAGAGTAACAAAGTTCACGTATATTCTGTTGAAATTTATATACACAAATAATTGTTGCTGTGCCCGTGATTGAGGTTAGAGTTCAGCTCGAATTGCGAAATTTATGCGTCGATTGATTCAACGGTTCATTATGCCTTGCCGCTCGTTAACAATATGCCGCGTTGTGCGAATGTTCTCTCGGAGGCGTGTCCTTGTCGTCAGTCGCGACAGCTCTAGATTTTATGTTCACGGACGCGTACGATTGTGGACCAGTCGCATCACTCACGCATATGGCCGAGATTCGGAGAAAATGCGTGGGTGGAGACAAACGTAACGCCCCAGTCAAACTGCAACACCCAAGAGCCCACTCGTCGGCACGTTACGTGGATTTCGAGTGATCTACTGTGCCGGGAGAAATAGTATGACGATGCCGAATCCGATCGTATATCGCGGTTCGAATACGCCGCGGAAACTACCATCCCCTCCGACCGGTTCAACCGGGGGGGGGGGGGGGGAGAATACTAGCCCGCGCGTATGTTGACGATTGAGGACTTGTCGCAGCACTCACGCATATGGCCGAAGCTTCGGAGAAAATGCGTGTGTGGAGACGTGCATAAAGCCTCAGTGAAACTGCAACACCCAAGAGCCCACTCGTCGGCACGATACGTGGATTTCGAGTGATCTCCGGTGCCGGAAGAGAGACTTTGACCATGCAAGAATCCGATCGTTTATCGCGATTCGATTACGACGCGGAGACCACCACTCGCCCCGACCGGCTGAACCTGGGGGGGAAAACGAATACGAGCCCGTGCGTAGATTGACGATTGAGGATTTGTCGCAGCACTCACGCATATGGCCGAAGTTTCGGAGAAAATGCGTGAGTGGAGACGTGCATAAAGCCTCAGTCAAACTGCAACACCCAAGAGCCCACTCGTCGGCACGATACGTGGATTTCGAGTGATCTCCGGTGCCGGGAGAGAGACTTTGACCATGCAAGAATCCGATCGTTTATCGCGATTTGGCTACGACGCGAATGTGGTTAAATTCCTTAATACGATTCGAGCACGACGCGAATATGACTAAATTTCTTAATGGCCAGAGGATGAACTGTTATTATTCCGAACTCACGAAAACAAGGATACGTGAATCAACAAATATTACACGATCCTGGTCTACACACGGTTGTACAGAGCCGAAAAACAGATACTATTAGTTTGATACAAAAACCTTTAGAATGAATCGTACTTCTCCACTATTTTTCGGCTGTGTACTATACAACGTTCCAATTGACTGCTACGTGGTTCACGACTGATACTTAAACGATGAACGAATTTATAATTTCCGTTTCGTGGCTGTGCCAAGGCGCGGTTTGAGCACTTGACTCCTCGGTTTGAGGCGCGTACGTATTGAGGGTAAGAAAGGCGGCTTGACGATCTTACCAGGTTGGTTTAACCTCTCGAATAGGTACCGTGTTTCGCCGTACGGAGCCTCTTTAAGATCGCGTGTGTATCAGTTCGCTTCCCAGCGCAGAGTGCCGATCGACGGGCTCGCATCGACCTCCTTCGATCTGCCTCTGGTGGGAATCGATGCGCACGCATTCTTAATAGATAGTGGGGTATTCCCACTCCGATTCTATGACGCGGCTCGTGAGCTCCATCGATCCTTGCGATGATATGGATCGCTACTGTACACCAACACATAGATATATCTATATGTGTCCCAACGGAGCTCGTTTATGTAATCGGAACGGTTACATATGCCCCCTTCCCTTCTCTCAAGCGCCCAGGTGCATGAACGCAGTCATAATGCACCCTTGGGCGCTTGGTGGCACGCACACATTCATCCCTTCGGTATTCGTTGTTTCCTATCAGTCGAGTAGTTTGTATACAATTGACTAAAGTGTACTCGCCACACATAATTATGTTGTAGGGATTTCGACTATTCTTTGGTATAAAACAAAGAGACGCGTCACAGTCAACTTGACTGGAGAACATTCAACGCCTATAATACTGCTAGTGGCTAATACTATAGATATGTCACTACATATGGATGACCATCTTAACAGACTTAATATTTAGACTTCCGTTCAAACAGGCACACATACTCACTCTGAGCAGACCGTTCCTTTCAAACAGGCACACATACTCACTCTGAGCAAAACGATGATATAAACATAATGTACCTTGGCGAAACAATTGAGACACATCTTGTCTCTTGGCGATGTGCACGAAATAAAGTAACAAACAGAAAAAAGAAACAAACAAAACAAAACTTGATGCACCTGGCGAAATGAAATAAAATACCGAAACTAACAAAAAATCTTTTGCACTGTGGCTATATAAAAAAAAATGGCGATCTATACACACAAAAAAAAAACTTCATGCACACGGGCGAAATTAAATAAATTACCAAAAATAACAGAAAACTTTTTTGCGCTATGGCTATTACAAACAAAGAAAAAATGGCGATTTGTACACACAAAAAAAAAACTTGATGCACATTGGCGAAATCAAATATCTGTCCTGCATTTTGGCGATACACTTAATCACTCACTCACACATATTCACTCCTTCTCCGCCGGGGACGTCAGGATCGCATCGATCATTTCCTCCGTCAGGTGGAGGAGTCCTAAGGGATCTTGTGGGTCGAGTCGTGGGATCTCCAGGACCGGGTCGTCTTCTGGGTCGGTTAAGACCTCCCACGAGAGATCCTCATCTCCCTGGCTCTCCCGGTTTGGCGCTGAGGTCGGCAGTGGCGGAGCATGTTGTTGTGGGGGCACTGCCACCCCTTCAGTCGCGAGTTCCGCCTGCGGCTGTTTGCGCTTTTGTCCCCTTGGGCTGCTCACTGCGGGTATCCCTCCGCGTGGGGTTTGGGTGCGCGCATCCATCTTGGGTGTTGCGACTTGCGTCGCCCTTCCTCCGCGGTATTGCCCGTGCCGCATTCCTTTCCACGGTCGCGGCGTAATGGTCCTGAGCCGACTTTGTGGAGGGTCATGATAGCTGATATCCAGACCCGTCTGCGTGGGTCGGGATACCATGGCCCATGACGCGTATGCTTGGACGCCGACTTCGTTCGTTTTAGACATTATGGTAATTGTTGGTTGCCGTGGATAACTCGAGACTGAATACTTTCCGCGTCGGAATTCTTCAGTTACATACTCTAGATGTTTATGGTGTCTTCGTCTGATCTAGTTAGTTAGTTAGTTAATGCTCAGGTCTCCCGGGAGAGGGGAAGTGCGATTTCCTCCCCAAGGCCGCAGCTGTGGCCCAAACGCCGGTAGCTATCTCACAGCCCTGCAATAGGGCTGCGGTGGGCTTTACCCGGGGAGACTATTTCCCCCGGCTTTCCAACCCGACCAACTTTTTTAGGCCCGGGCCACATGGAGGCGAGGAAGTACTCGCGCGGGGGGCGGAGAGTCACTAGGATCGTCCCATCCCTACCTAATAAAATTAGCTAAAGGAGTATGGTCGTCGGGGCAACCGATCCTTCGTCTCCATAAGTGAGTACCAGCTCACTCTTTGCTTCACCCACAGACCGAGTCTGTACCAAGGGTGGAGTCATCGTGCTTGTGTACTTTCCATCATCGAGAGAGAGCTGTATCGCCTATTTCAACCCCCTAGTCAGTTACCTGCCTACGTCCCGAATAATTCAGGAGCCCCCCCTCCTCTGGTTACCCTTCACAAAATTACCACCCCCCTTCAAGGACAGGGAGGGAGTCCTGGGACTCCAACAGCGAAACATGGGGAGGCCGTTCTAGCCGACCTCAAGGAGAGACGTGGTCGGGTTCGGCGATCACCTCCCCTACGAGCCGCGGTGGACCATAAATGAATCCACCGCCATGTGAGTCTAGTCTAATCGAAAGCTGGGTGTATGAGTTTAATAGTGAGGAAAACGGAATAGAGTAGATCGCGCCCTCCCCCACCCTATAGTCTGCAAGGAACGCGACGCGAGACGACAGCCCACCGGACTTTACCGAAATTTCTCCGGAGAGTAAATATCAGGTTCATCAGGGACCACCGCCCGCGTTCTGGGTCGAAGATCGCACCCGTCCCTAATGGTTGATGCTCCCTCTCTCCGGCGTACCACGGATCGTTGCAGCGTGTGCCAAGCGCCCCCGTGACCCGTTGACATATGTGTTCCAGGGTCACGGTGTTTTACCGGCACTTGAGGCCTATTTTCAGTAATGCCGTACTATACGTCTGGTGCTCCGTCCGTAATGAACTGCCTTCCAGAATACGATGATCGTGGGGCTCGTTGGGCCGATATCTCGCAAAGTGATGCTCTTCATACTTCCGAGACTCGGTTTACCAGTATACGCCCCACTGTCCGGTATCGCATCCGGGCCCCGTCGCGTGAAAATCTACTCAAATGGCACGACTAGGCCCCCGAAGGGTTATATACCTGGAACGGCCCCCACCCCCCCTCCCCTCGGGCCCAAATGAGCGATCCTGATGATTGGTGACTTGTCCCCGTTCCAAGAGCATCCGTTCGCAGATCCTCCGGGTTCAGTGGTTGACCACGCGTCCTTGTCCGCTATCCCGCCAGCTCTCCGGTACCGGTGTCCTTTGCCCACCGAACGTCCGCACAAACAGGTGTTCGTATGTGCGTTCGGTGTACGCATGCCTTTTTTTTTTTTTTTTTTTTTTTTTTTTT